>NC_056626.2:352485875-352710875 GCF_002870075.4 Lactuca sativa
TTATCTTTAGGAACACAAAAACACATAGTCAAGATCATAAACATTTTCATGAACACATATACACACATCACATTTTCTGATTTTGTTCTCCAAAATAGACAGGCATATGTATATTGATACACAAGAAAATACAAACATACACAAACACTCAAGTACAAACCTTCAATAATGGAAAGTAAAATTAACCACCGGCTTCCATTATTACCACCAACTGCCATCATCGTCCGCCACCACCACCTTCAACCAGCTCCGTCTCCACCTAGATTATTTCGGCCACCTTCATCTCTACACAAACACTCTTTCCAAAAACGATTATATTACACATATCTATTACAAATTTCAACATCTCAATGCATCTTCTTCAAAGAAACAACACAAAACCATCAATTTTAATTTTTCATCTTCGTTCACCATCAAACCCATTTTGAAAATCAAAATAAAAACATCAAGAACACTTAGAAATATCAAACCCTAAACTGTCAATTACCCTAATGATCACTTCTGAAAATGCTAAAGCCCTTTATCTTTGATCTCAAAATCAAACCATAAACATCTCTTACCTGATTAAAAGATTTTGAAGACCCTAGGGTTCTCTATCGATAAGCAGGGCAATAATGGTCGGAGAATAAAAGCCCCTTGCTACAATTGAGATCCTCGAGGTGATTTGCGTCCAATCCCAAGGCCTTTGAGAATAATCGGAAAAGTATGCCTCTTAATTTCATCACCTGATTTGAGTACTCGATTTGAATGTCTCTACAAACCTCCAATAATATCTCAGGGATTCCATAATTCACCACCTGAAAAATGACTAGGTTTGTCGAGCCTTCACAGATCATCTCCACCATGTATGCTCTATGGGTCGATTGCAGCAGTTAAGGTTTTGTGGGATGTGTTATGGTGATTGGAAGAAGATGGGAGGGATTTGGCGGATTTCATCATCTACAAGGCCCTTCACACCAGTTTTTGTTTGGTCGAAAACTTTGAGCTTCTATGGTCGATCTAGCTTAAGACTACCGTAGTAATGGTGGCATCCATTTTTATGAAGAAGATCTTGTACATCTATTTGTGTGTGTGAGAGAGAGATGTTGTGGGATTTATTTTATTTTCTATTTTTTATAATTATTTAAATACTAAATAAATAAAAAATGTAAAAAAATAAGGGCAAAATAGTCCCTTCAACTTTTTAAGACCAAAAACCACAAAAAATTCTTGATTTTGGACCATTCATGCAAAATTGAAAACTTTTTGGATCATATCTAAAGTTTTTTGAATACTACAGTGACCAATTCTACATTTTTGTCTATATAGTTATACATATTTTATTAATCATCCTCTTTAATAAATAAAGAGCTTTTTGCCACATGTCACACTCTCATTGATTTTGCCACATGTCATTTTGTGGTTATTTTCAATTAATTTTTTTCCACATGACATTTTGTGGTTTTTTTCATTTTATTAATTTTCACATAATATTTAAATGTAATAATAAATACATATCAATTTCATTAATTGACTTTCTTCTAATTTCAAATTTTCTAAATTAAAGTTTCATTAGATTCCTTTGTTTATTTATCTAAATTATTTATTTAATTTAAAAGAAAAACAAACAATTTAATTTTAATAATTCAATATTTTTCTATTTTTTCTTATAAATTCAAACTTCTCAAATTTTAGAATTTAATTTTTTTTTTTAAATAAAACCCATGTAATACATAGGTCTTACACCTAGTCTATAATAAATGAATGCTTTTTTGCCACTTGTCACACTCTCATTCCATTTGTCAAATATCATTTTGTGGTTATTTTGAATTAATTTTTTTCACATGTCATTTTATGAGTTTTCTATTTTATTAAATTATATATAATTTTAATGTAATAACTGCAATAAATATAATAATAGATAGATATTATTTTCATTAATAAACTTATCTTTTAGTTTCAAAATTAAATCTCATTAATTTCTTTTATTTTTTAAATTATTTGTTTAACTTTAAAAGATAAAAAAACAAATCTATTATAATAATTCATTATTTTTTTTATAAATTCAAAGTTTTTAATATTTTGTTCAATATAATTAATTATTTTAATTAACCTATGTAATACATAAGTCTCATACATAACAGTTCAAATAAAAAAGAAACATTCACTTTAACTAAAAAAAAAGTAATTTTGATGTAGAAGAATATTTGTATGACAGAAAAAGGTCAACGTATACATTGTATGTTAAAAAGATCCGACCCGCTGACTTGGTATGATTGGACATTGATCCATGTTTGACGGCAGCCAAACAAGACCCTCACTTCTCCGTTCTCCCCCAATCCAATTCCAATACCAATACCCCACCATCGCACGTGACTTTGACCATCCTTCCAACGAAAAGATTCCGATTACGAACCCTAATCCCTCTTCCGATCTACACTTCTTACTTCCTTTGATCCATCGATTTCTGTTCAAATCAATCAACCAACTTCTACCAATCAGGTTAGCTTACTCTCTTCTCTTTAGTCAGCGTTTATTTCTCTTCCGGTGATCCATTTTTTGTCCAGTTCGAGTTTCTCTGCTGGTTACGAGGTTTATTGCTTTACTTGTTTGATTCAATTATTTTTCTTTCGAGCTTCGTATTCGAGTGAATCGATGTTTCATTAGATTCGATTTTTGATATAATGAAGTAACATGAAGCTCTGTTTGAGTAAATTCTCATTTAGGGTTTTTTTGCTTCCGTTTTTGTTTGTTACAGGAATCGATAACTCGGATTTGTAGTTGCAATTCAGTGGAATTTGGGGGTTTTGTAGTGATGTGGAGATCATCGTGTTTTTTTTCAATTGGTTGAAGATGTTTTGATGATTCTAAGACACTGAATAGTGATTGAACAACGAAAATGCCTGCAGTTCGGTGTTTTTCCAGAATCGATACTTTCGAGATCAAAGTTGAGATCGGAAAGAGACTCGGTGCACAAAAAGCTGAGAAGTACTTCAATCTACTCACCAGGTATTTGAGTCAAAAGCTCAGAAAACCAGAATTTGATAAGCATTGTGTAGCTTTAATAGGTCGAGAGAATCTTCATCTTCACAACGAACTCATCATTTCCATCATAAAAAACGCTTCTTTTTCCAATACACCCCCTCAAAAACATTTCAAATCCAACACTCCTTTGACTCTAAAACTCCCTAATGGGTCCCACCCAAGAACAAGTCTTCAATCCCTCTGTGCATTTCCTCAGTCCCCTAAAAAAGGAAGAACCCCAAATCTTCGTGAAAGAAAATTCAAAGATAGATCACTCCATGAAAACACACGTACAGATTTCCAAACAATAAAACTCCAACAACAACAACAACAACAAAGTGTTTCTTTAAGCAGCAAACCTCCTCCTAATAATTCTGATGAAGATGGTGAAGAAGTTTATAGTAGAAGCCCAGTTAGGGCTCCATTTGGCATCAATCTACACTCAAAAGAAACCCGAAAAGTTCTTAATACTTACACTCATTCAGATTCTGCATACCACACTGAAACTTGCCATTACAGTGGTCAGTTGCCAGCTTCAAATTCTTTAAACAACAGGTTGAAACACAATCTGAAAACAGAGGGATTGGATATTTCCATGGATTGTGTTGACTTGTTGAATAATGGGTTAGATTCTTTTTTAAAAAGGGTTATAAAGTTGACCCATTTGAGATCTTCTTCAGAAAGTATATCCATGTTGGATTTTCGGGTAGCAACAGAGCTCAATCCCATGATTCTTGGAGATGTTTCACATATAGTACACGAGAATTGTTAACAATTGATAAAGGTTTTGGGTGTAGACTGATTAGATTGTATATATACTATGATTTTGACACTATTAATGAAATGATATATGCTTTTTTAAGCAATCTTTCATATGTGAGATGTTGAATTGTTTAATTTTTTATTAGAAATGGATGAAAGTTATGTAATTGATGTGATTGTAAGATAGTGGGTGATTAGATTCATTGAGACATATAACGGAAAGATGATAAATTTAGTTAATGACATTTTTATTTATTTATTTCGTCAATAAGTATATATATATTTAATGTCTTTATTCATTTTTAAATTTTAATGTAACAATTTAATCCTTCAATAGGAATGACAAAGATGCAGTTGGAAAAGTTGTTATTTATTCTAAAGATTCTTGGGTCAAGAAGAAACAAAAATAAATGTGTATAAGCCCAAAAGGCTTTAAACATCAATCGCGAAATATGTTTACATATTTTGGGCCATTTCCAAATGAAATTTGTCCATAAAATCCATGTAGAATTTCCTACTTTATTCGCGCTGATATTTAATTAATGGAAAAACATGGCAACAAGAGAATGTGGAAATTGATATAAATAATTGGAAAAGTATATTGGTCAAGAAAATCACCCACATTGAGAGAATGTAATAATAATCTCATATGAAGGAATTAATTATGTTTGTATTGGAACTAGATTTTTTTTAATCATCAAATGAATATATATATATATATATATATATATATATATATATATATATATATATATATATATATATATATATATATATATATATATATATATATATATATATATTAAAAGGTTCCAACATAGCAAGAAGTTAAAAAGGGGGCAAAACGAGAGTATAAAGAAAAAGATGAAGCAGCAAACAACATTACAAACCAATAAGAGGGCGGGTTGTCTGATCCGACCATCTTAAACAACTGTTAACACTCCGATGTTTAAACCATAGAAACATAGTAGACTTAATGATGTCGACCACTTTTGTAGCACATACAATCTTGTTATTAAAGAGTCTCT
This sequence comes from Lactuca sativa, assembly GCF_002870075.4. NCBI lineage: Eukaryota > Viridiplantae > Streptophyta > Magnoliopsida > Asterales > Asteraceae > Lactuca > Lactuca sativa. The sequence continues at coordinate 352,490,669 of NC_056626.2, forward strand.
TGTTCTTTGTCTTCCAGATGCAACATAGAGATCCATAGCAAATAACCATCACTTGATTCTTCTTCTTAGGGATGTTTCCCTATTGTGACACGTAGTCTAGCATGTCTTAGACCGTTTGGAAATTTGCCAAAGGAATGTTGTTATACTATCTGAAAATCCATTCCAAAACTGTTTTGGTGAATGGACATTTTACCAGGGTATGATCCTTGGTTTCTTCGTCTGCACCACACTGACAACAGATTTGAGAGGGGATAGTGACTCCTCGTGTAGACAAAGCCTTTGCAGTTGGAATTCGACCCATTCTCGCCCTCCAATTGAAACATATCACTTTAATGGGGACCTCTTTAATCCACCTAAAGCCACCAGTGTCTACCTGTTCCCGTTTTTCCACATGTTTCAAAGGGCTTTTACCTGAAACTTATCGTCTTCAGTTAATTCACATCTCCAGGAGTCTCCATTCGTAATGAAAACAACGAGTCTGAAAGGCCGTCTTCTGCACATCCTCCTCTCTGACCCTCATCTGATGATAACCCAAACAAAGATCAATCTTGGAAAACCAAGATGCACCCTAAATCTGGTCAAACAAATCATCAATCCTTGGGAGTGGATAACGGTTCTTCACTGTTAACTTATTTAGCTCCTAGTAGTCAATACACATCCGATGCGACCCATCCTTTTTCTTCATCAGAAACTGGATTGATGCTCCGAATGGCGAACTGCTCGGTCAAATGAACTCTTTGTCTAACAGCTCCTGCAACTGTGTAGACAACTCTTGCATCTATGGAGAAGCTAATCGATATGGTGCTTTAACTATTGATGCCGCACTCGGAACCAGGGCAATCCTAAACTCCACCTGCCTCTCCGGCGACACCCCAGGAAAATCCTCCAGGTATTCCTAAACAACAGACACATCATCAATAAATGCCTTATCCTTATCTAGGGTATCCATAACATAGGAGACATATTCGGAGCAACCCTAATGAAGATAACATATGGCCTTAGCTGTTAAACATAGAATTGACCCACGTTGTGCTCTCTCCTTGAATCACTAACTCTCCCACACTTGGGGTCCAAATACATACCAACTGATGCTTACAATCAATCACTGCCCTGTTGAGGCTCGACCAATCCATCCCCACAATAACCTTGTTCCCCCACAAAGGAATAGGAACCAAATCAATTAGATACTGCTCACTGAACATCTAGAGAACACACCCCGATGAACCCTCGATACCAGGACAGCTCGATCATCCATAATCCCAAATTAACTGGATACTGCTCACTGAACATCTCGAGAGCACCCCTGGAGCTCCAACAAACCCGAATCAAACAATATCATTGTAGAGATACCATTCATGAAGAATGATCCCGTCACCACATCAGGTGCTATGCGAGCCTCCTTGGCTGTCAGCTGAAAAGCCCTGCTCCTCACCACATGTGCATCTGCCTTGCTCTGGCAGCCATCAGTAATCTGAAGAGTTGCTAAAGTAGGTGGTACCACTGGTCCTGCTGCTGCCAAACTTGTATAATTGGCCACCTCCGGTAACCAACAGAGCAACCTCAGGCGAGGGAAGCTCCACAATCACCACCAATGCCGTCCCGCAACCCACAACCCACTAGCCGACATCAACCCAGGCGGGACCACTTCTCTTCAATTGCTGCCATTCTTTGTACCACCAACGCAACAACCACCATCGGTTCATTCAACGCCGCAACTATCATGCCAGGTCCACAGTGTCCAACCACCGTTCCCGGTGTCACCGTTGCAACAAATGTCCGGTGGACCAGGTCCAATGCTTTCGCTACCACCACTGGCACAAACCATGATAGCCCATACACCGCCCATATATTCCATGACGGGCACATGGACCGGACCTACCATTGATCCAATCCACAACCTACAACAGAACTCAATGCTTACACCGTTAGCACCAATACACCCTTTCTCTTCTGGCCATCCTCTCCAGCTGCCATTCCAACAACACTCCTTTTATGGCCCAAGTCCCGACTATCATGCGTTGTCGTCGTATGGTCCAAACCATCAATACCAACTGCAAGCGATGACAACCATCCCAAATTAAGACTGCCTTTCTCGCAGCGTCACATCCCCATTCGTCAAGGAATTGCTGGATTACGGAATAGCCAACACAGATAAGCTGCCAACACTCAAGACCTACAACGGCACCACTGACCCAGATAGCCATATCGACACATATGAATAGACGATGACGTCCTTGAAGCTTGACGAGAGGTTTTGGTGTACCTACTTCCCGACGACCCTTGATGGCAATGCGGGCACGTGGTTTAAGACGTTGCGCCCAGGCAACATCTCCAACTTCGTACAGCTCAAATACTTGTTTCTCACCAACTTTATGCAGTTGCATAAGTACAAGGGAGACTCCCACTCCATAATAGGCTGCAAGCAGAAGGAGGGTGAGGCTGTACGTAAATATTTCACAAGGTTCATAAATGCCACACTAGATGTGCTGGGACACGAAGAAGGGCTCATAGCTGGCGCCTTCACGTGGGGACTCTTACCAGGCCCCTTATCTCAAAAACTTATGGGTAAGAAACCCCAAACGAGAGCAGAGCTAAAAGAGAGGGTGGAACGATATTTACGGCAGGAGGAAGGTGAGGCAGCAAAGCAGGCATACCTAAATGCTATGACAACCAAGCGCCACAACCCAGGCCACACGGACTTCCATGGAGGAAGTAGACATTTCGGCCCAGGAAGGAGGCCCCAAGCGCGGTTCCGACCATTCATCAGAGATGACAGGTGGGGTCATCGACCGGACGTATACATGGTTTCAGAGAAACAACAACCAACCAAGTCACCCAAGAGTCGATATTACGAGTATCACAAAAGCAAGACACACAATACCGCTAGTTGTTCAGTGATCAAGAAGGTAATGGAAGAAAAGCAGCTCAAGGGAGACTTGGTGGAAATAGCACGGAGCCTGCACGCCAAATTCGATGCCGAAAACGCAAAGAACACGCTGCGAGATGGGGCCCAACCAAAAGAGATATTCATGGTACGCAACAAATGGTGTAGGGAGGAGCAAACGGCCGACCAATAGACAGGGCCGATCCAAACGTATATCGAGCCCGGGGCGAAAAGAAAAAAGGGCCCCTTACAGAGAAATATAATAAAGATTCAAAAAAAATATCATTTATTCTTCACTATAAACGCGTTCAATTAGCAATAACAAACAAACCAAATTGTTTTTCTTTTGAACTAATTTGAGTTTGAACCAACTTTAAGCCCTAAAAATCATTTAGATAATAATTTTTTTTATATATATACGCTACATAGCCAATAAATTTTGGGCCCCCTGGAGACGTGGGCCCTGGGTGGTCGCCCGGGTTGCCGACCGTCTGGATCGGCCCTGCCAATGGATTCCCAAGCTTCTATTAAGAACACTCACATTCTCTGCACAAGACCCTAGACCGGAGGGATGGAGAGGCGATAATCCGCTGGTAATCTAGGCCTCCATTAAGGATGTGATTATACACAGAGTCTATATTGACACAGGGAGTTCGGCAGACATGATTTACGAGCATTGTTTCCGACTCCACCCGGAGTGGTGGAAAGACAATTTAAGACCTACGACAGGGAGGCTGGTCGGATTCACTGGCCACAGCCTATGGCCGTTAGGGACAATTCATCTCCCCCTGACGATAACTAGCCATGAAAAGCTACAAAAGAAAACGGTTCTGATCGACTTCGTGGTCATCCGACACTCGGCGGAGCACAACATTATCTTGGGGAGAACAGCCCTCCTAAGGCTAGGTGCGGTCCCGTAGACCATGCATGGAATCATGAAGTTCGACACCCCGGTTGGTCCGGGTACAATACTTGCCACCCCACCCAGAGAATTGCAATGCCTTACAGTCATGAAACTAACAGAGATAACCAAGGAGACAAAGAAGCCGCGACATGATCCTGCAAAAGGAAAAGAAGTAATTAACGAAAGATATCCCGACCAGTTAGTCAGTATCGGCCATAATCTCCCAGGCCACGTAAGAGAAGCAATGGTCAACCTCCTCAAGCGATACAAACATGTGTTTGCATGGACCCCTACGGACATGGTGGGGGTAGATAGGAAAGTCATTGAGCATAAACTCATGATCAAACCAGGGGTAAAAGAAGTCAAGCAGAAGAAAAGGGTCCAAGGAGGGGACCGTAACAGGGCGATTAACACAGAGGTAGCTAAGTTGACGGAGGCCGGAATAGTAAGGGAAGCAATATTCCCAACCTGGATTGCTAACCCAGTTATGGTACGAAAGCAAGATGGGTCTTGGCGCATGTGTATTGACTTCTCCGACTTGAACAAAGCATGCCCTAAGGACTTCTATCCTCTCCCGGAGATCGATCAGAAAGTGGAGTCGCTGCAAGGGTTCAAGCTAAAGTGTTTCTTGGACGCATATAAGGGGTATCATCAGATTTTGATGAGCAACGAAGATGAAGAGAAGACGACCTTCTATACATATCATGGAACCTTTTGTTACACCAAGATGCCTTTTGGTTTAAAAAACGCGGGAGCCACGTACCAGCGTTTGGTCGAATTAGTTTTCGCCAAGCAAATCGGGAGGAATATTGAAGTGCATGTTGACGATATGGTAATCAAAAGCCCACATGAAGACAGAATGTTGCAAGACATCGAGGAAAATTTTTGCACGCTAGAAAAGACTAGAATAAAATTGAACCCGACGAAGTGCACATTTGGGGTAGAGGAAGGACAGTTTCTGGGGTACTACGTCACCAAGCAGGGTATTCAACCTAGTCCAGTTAAAGTAGACGAGTTTATGGAGACACCACCCCCGGGAACTTTGAGAGACACACAGGGTTGAACGGGAAGCTCACGGCCCTGAGTAGGTTCATTTCGAAATCCGCTGACAAGGCTATGCCATTATTCCATACTCTAAAAGGTTGTATTAAAAAGAACAATTTTCAATGGACGGCCGTGGTGGAGGAGGCGCTCCAGAAAATCAAGGAAGCACTACACAAGCTACCTACGCTGGCTAGCCCTATCCTAGGGAAATACTGCAAGTGTACCTTTCGACATCCATGGAGGCTATATCCTCATTGTTGACCGTGGAAAGAGAAGGTGAGCAGAAGCCGATATACTTTATGAGCAGGGCGTTGCAGGGCCTCGAACTCAATTATCCCATCCTAGAGAAATTAGTCCTGGCGCTCATTTATGCGACACGGTGTCTGAGATGCTACTTCCAAGCACATCAAGTTGAAGAACTAACGAATTGCCCCATTAAAAAAATACTGCTCCAGCCGGAAATGTCGGGCCGGCTAGCAAAGTGGGCGATGGAGCTGGGGGAACATGATATAAGTTATCGACCAAGGACAACCATTGGCTGATTTCTTGCTCAAGATCCCAGATGAAGGCGACCCGGCTAAGGAAGGAATATGGGCAGTGGAGGAAGTCCCAGCTAGCAACTACTCATGGACACTGTATACTGACGGGGCCTCCAGTAGGGAAGGCTCAGGGGCAGGTCTAATCTTGACCAGCCTAGAGGGGGAAAAAGTAACTTATGCCCTTCGTTTCGACTTCCATACTTCAAACAATGAGGCCGAGTATGAGGCCTTGCTGGTAGGACTGCGTTTAGCGAAACAAATGGGTGCGAAGGTCGTAACGGCCTTAACAGATTCAAGGCTAGCTGCGAACCAAATCAATGGAAATTTCAAGACAAGATATCAAAGAATGGAGAAATATGTAAAAATAGTGAGACGATTAATCCAATCCTTCAAACAATTCACGATCAAGCAAATACCCCGGAGCGAGAACAGAAGGGAAGACGCCCTAAGTATGCTACCGTCTACATGTTTTGATCATTTATCGAAGAAGGTTTTAGTAGAGGTGCTTAAGGAGAGGAGTATAGACGAGCGGCAGGTAAATGACCTAACAACCACCGGGCCCACATGGATGACACCATTTATGGAGTATTTGCAAAGAGGGATGCTGCCAGATGATCACGGTGAAGCCAGGAAAATACGTATAAAGGCGCCCTCATACGTATTGGTAGATGGGGAACTATACCGAAGAGGATTCACGACACCATGGCTGAAGTGCGTGGACCAGGGCAAAGGAATGGAAGCGCTACAGGAGGCGCACGCAGGCCAGGCAGGGGTACACGAAGGAGCACGAGATTTAACAGGCAAAGTGCTCCAAATGGGAATATACTGGCCCACGATGCATCAGGATGCATTGGGGATGACCAGGAAATGAAAGGAATGCCAGTCGTATGCCCCAGTACAAGAGAACCCGCCAGTGACACTACGCAACATATCTAGCCCATGGCCATTCTACCAGTGGGGTATAGACATCGTGGGATCGTTCCCAGAAGCACCCGGGAGGCTGAAATACATGGTAGTAGCAGTGGATTACTTCACGAAGTGGATCGAGGCGGAACCTCTAGCATGCATATCCGAGAGACACATGATAAAGTTTGTATGGAAAAACATCATGACGAGATTTGGAACACCTAAAGTGCTCATCAGTGATAACGGCTTGCAGTTTGCTGAGAATCCCTTCAGAGAATGGTGCACCAGTAAAGGAATAAGCCAGCGGTTCACTTCAGTGGCACACCCATAGGCAAACGGACAGACAAAAGTATCTAATCGAACCATCGTGAATGGAATCAAGAAACGTTTAGGTAAAGCCAAAGGGAATTGGGAGAAGGAGATACCGGCAGTACTATGGTCGTACAGAACCACCCGACGAACAAGCACACATGAAACACCGTTCAGCTTGACGTATGGGACGGAATCCATGCTGCTTATGGAAATGATGGTAGGTACGCTGAGATCAACCAATGCAGATGAAGAAAGCAATGTCCAAGACCTAAGGCTAAACCTAGACATGCTGGAGGAGAGGCGCGAAAAATCAGAGATACAGCAAGCCGCCTACAAGCGGGTAGCGGAGAGATATTACAATCAAAGGGTAAAAGAGAGAGCGTTCAGAGTAGGCGAGTACATGTTAAGAAAGAATGAGGCAAGCCGAGCCCAGCCACAGGGCAAGCTGGGTCCAACATGGGAAGGCCCGTACAAAATTATAGAAGCAAATCGAAACGACGCGTATGTCCTGGAAACGGTGGAGGGAAGGCAAATCCCAAGAACCTAGAATGCCAGGAATTTGAAGAAGTTTTTCTTTTAAAAAAGCGACAAATAACTCTGGATTCTTCAATGTCATACTTAGTGTACCACATCCTAGGTACTTAGTGTACTTGACTTCGTGCTTAGCGATATAATCCTCATACTTAGTGTATTAGAGGCCACGAGCCAATGTAATTAAATGGCCGATATGCCAAACTTTAATACTCAACATATTAAATTTTATAAAACATCTAAATTCGTGATGCATTAAACTTGAGTGTTGGGTACTTAGAGCTCCCAACCTTGACATTTAGCATGTCAATACTAATATGGGCAGAACAAAATGCTTAGTGCATCAAAATATTGAAAAGTAAAGCAATACTTAGGGCATGCAACTGGGTACCCAATATACCAAACATTTTTGTATGCACAAAAGAAGAAGGAAACAATATTTAGCAAGGTCTATGTATTACATGCCCAAAAGTAAAACAAACAGAAAATAGAATGTTTAGAAGCATAACAAAATAGGCAACATACCATCAAACACACAACATACCATCAAACACACAAAACATAAAGAAGAGAACTAAAAGGAATAATTTCACGCCCCAGAAGGGGTAGCACACGATGCCGAAGCATCTTCATTTTCAGCAGACATACCCACCACCACACCTATCGCATCCCCACCAGGACCTTCACCACCCACTCCAATGTTGCAACCACCATCATCTTCGACACCTTAACCATCTTTGCCAACATTATCTTCAATCACCTCCACAATTTCCTCTCTCTCAACCATACCATTCGGGGTACCACCCGAACTGGAAAAAGAACACAACTCCCGTAGGCCCTCAATATCTAAATCTCCCAACCCCAATAAAGATGCAATACTCGCGAAGGATAGCAGAGCATCGTTCACACTGACTACAGGATCAGCAGCAGGGAGGCAAGCACCGACACCCTCATACCCAACACCAACGGCGACCTTCTGAGCTGATTCAACCCCAACCACAAAAGCAGCGTGCCGAATAATACTTATAGCATTTGTAAAGCCCGGATGCTAGATCAGTTTGTCAACAACACGAACAACACTAACATGCACTAACCAATCCAAATCCCGGCGTAAGGTATCAACGTTTGCTTGCAAAGAAGAAACTAGCTTATCATGGTCGGCATCATCACGTTGAAGGCTCTCCACTTGAATCATCAAGCCTTCATTGACCTGGGAAAGGGAGTCAACCTTGGCCTCTAGAGTGGCTTTAGTATCCTCAAGAGTAGACATTTTAGAAGCAAGAAGTTGACACTTTTGTTCAAGAAGTTGGAGGTCCTCATCAAGTTCACCAACGCGACGCTCCAATCCCACCATATGCGATTCACAGGTGGCATGGGCGGCTTCCATCTCGCCCAAAGAGTGGACATGTTGAGAGCCTGCGACAAGGTAGAACATGGCTTGCGCTGCAACATAACCTATGTTATTGGCAAGAGCAGGGTTCCCCATAGCCTCCATATCACTAACCACAACAGGGGGAAAAGCATGGCGAGAAAACTTAAGAGCATTAGCGTAGACAGATAGCCGGGAGTCATTGTGAAGATTCCATGAAGGGAAAAAGGGCAGGAGGCTTGATGGAAATCTCTCCAGTCCCCCCCCCTGAAGGGATCGAGGGTTGGCTGGGAACGCTAGAATCATTGACAGGAGAAAGTTTTGGGACCTTTGCAACCGGGACACTTGGAACAGATGTAGCAACAACAGATGAAACAACGGGCTGTTCACGTGCCCTATTGATCCCTTCGGATTGTTGATTATCGTAATCAGAGATCACCACCACGCTGGTCGGAGTGGAAGCTATAGAATCCAACAGGCGGGAAAAACCACGCCTGGTCTGAACCCTTTTGGCAACATTAGATGCACCGACGAATGGCTCACCTATAGCTAATATAGCTTTCCGTTTTGCTTGCATGCGCCGGACATCAGCGATAATCCCCTCTTTACTATCCTCACTACTCTCCAAGGAGGAAGAAAGGCATCACATCGGATATAGGGCGGGCATGTAAAAGATCCATCTACGACGACGAACTACTCACAGGAGGAACAGAAGGGGAAATAGCTAGGGCAAACCGGTCCATCCGGCGAGGAGGAGGAAGCAGGTCAACCAGATCCACCTCACGGTACTCCAACTTACCCCGATACCGTTTCCGCAAAACCTCATCCATAGATAAAGAAGACTCAACACCTGAAGATATCGGAACATGAAATGTTGGCCGCCTAACGGCGACAAGAAGAAAAAGAGGACAAAGAGAAGAAAATGCAAAGCACTTACCGTCAACAACACAAAAGAACACCACCATTATCACAACTAGAAATTTTTGTGCCTTGTAAATACAACACTTAAGTCAAATTATGAATCAAATAAATGAAATCATGCATAATACTTACTCTATGACAACAATATTTCAATCAAACACTTCATACAAGCACTACAAATAGTCAACAAGCAATTGGAAACCCTAGAAGTTCTTGTTTAGGTCCATTTTGGACTAGGACTTCCTTATTGGGCCCAATGGACCAATAAGCTTCCAATTTGACTATCTTGGGCTTAGAACTCTTAAATGGGCTCTAATTGGACCCACTTTCATTTATTTCAATATTTTGGGCCATATTGGGCCTAGAATGAAATAAATTAATTATATGAACCATTTTGGGCCATAATTAACCTAATTTAGCCCTAATAGGTCATAAAAATTATACTTTGATTTAATTGAGTCAAACATCATCTAACTTAACTATAATATGGGCTTAGGGGCAAAAAGCCCCAAAAATCTCCTCTTTCCCTCTCCATTCTCAGCCCAAGCCCACAGAGAGGAAGAGTTGACTTTGTTGGGTGCCACCTCACAATTATTCAAGGGATTTCCATGCATTTCCCATACTTCCATGCAACACCCTCTTCTTCTCCCTCTCTCTCTTGCTCTCGTCCGATTCCAAGCACACACACACACACACATTTCACTCACTGTTCTCTCAAGAAACTCTCTCATTTCTCCTCCATATTTTCGAGATCTAAGAAGAGTTCAAGGGCTTCTTCCATAAAAATCATCATCTAAGGTAAGAAATTTCTTAGATCCATAAGCTAGTTACTTCATTTCATCCAAAAATCACCTCTTAATTCATTCAAACTCATGATCTAGCACCTAAGAAGCATCCAAGTTCAAGATCTTCCAAGGAAGGTTGCTAGGATCAAATTTCTTCTCATATTTCCTTCCAAAACCGAAACCACACCCAAGGTGAGCTTCATACCCCCTCTTTTTTGGTTTTTATAAGTTTTGTGGGGGAGAATACAAGAAAATGTGTAGATCTATGAGTCAATGTATGCCTTGTGTGATTTTTATGCTTATATGTATGATCTTATGTGATTTGTGATGTTTATGTTAGCCAAAAGAACCTAAAAACAGAGAACTACAATATAAGGAACGAAATAAGTATAACTTATACCATTTCACACTAATCAAGTCTAGAAAAATAGTTTAGTTGGTTAGAATGAACATTTTTGGACTTAAAACTCATTTTTGGACTCAAAATGTCAAAAATACAAAACTAAGGGGCCCAAAACGACAAAAGATAATTTATGAAGGTTGAAATGAGTCTAAACAGTTTCTAGTATATATTTTCTGAATATCAACACTTTTGAAGGGTTAAAAATGTGAATTTTGAACATAATAGGCTAAAATGGGCTTTTCGGCCCAATAAAGCCCCAATTTGCGAGATTTTTGAATTTTAGGGGCTGAAAATGCACATTTATGTAAAACAGGGGATTACAAGTATACTAAAACCATTTCAAAAGCCAAAAATGCTTTTCAAATTAAAAAGGGACTAAAAATGCAAAAATTTTCCATTTTGGGCCAAAATTGTAAAAGTTGCAAAAATGGGGGTTTCAACTGAGAAAATTTCATTTTTTAGGGACTTAAGCTGTTTATCAAGTAAATCTGGGCTGAAAATGTCTTTTCAACAAGTTTTGATACTAAAGTGTCAAGAAAAATGGTTTAAGGACTAAAATGGAAATTCTTTTATATAAAGGGTTAAAAGTGTAAATTTTATCCAAGAAGGGGCATAAGAAGGAAAACTCTAATGCTTAAAACAATAAATCCCTTAAGATAAAATACGAGTACCACGACTACCGGCGGAACGTAATAGCAAATACACTTTCAACACCAATATATCGTTGCCAAACGAATTGATTCGGTCTCGAATCAATAACGAATCAAAAATCAATAAACAATAGTACTTCAATACACATGCGGAAATTTACGAGAAGTCAATATTCAATCTTTGGGCTTGAAAGTTTTAAATCGTGCTTGTTGGGCCTAGCTAGCCTAATGACATGATCTTTAGGCCCGAAGGGACCGCGCTTACATGTTATTGGGCCTTCTATGACCTAATTCCATGTAAAAGGACTTTCAATAGCTTTATTGTGCTATTGGGCCCCAAGGGCCCATTGGTACTTTTAGCAAAGTCGAGAAGTCAAATGCGAGTTGGGCCAAGAGCCTTTCGCATTCACGATAGCCTTGAACGACTTATGGAAATAACGAGGGCTTCGTACCCTCTTTTCTCCTTAGTTGTGGGGCTATGAGAAGTCAGGGTGGTTGGATTAAGTGAGTCTTACGGACGATGCCAAAAGGATCGTTTGTAATTGGTAGTTATAAACTAGTCATTTTCATTAATGCGTGATTATAACGACTCACAACCCATAATTAATCCAATGTCACCTGGAATTATCGGAAACAAACGTCGTATCGGTATAACAATAAATAAGACATGTAATTTGATGTATTAGGAAAACATCGGGTTTTCCTAGGGAATTCAACACTTTCACCTATGTGATGCATACAAAGTCTAACAATTATTCACGTTTACAGAAATCAACAAGCATACTTACGGATCTTCACACTTTTTCTTATATACAATACTATTTTCAGAAAATATCGGATTTTCTGGTGGTTTTCAAAACAATACAAATCATTACTTTTCAAACATTACTTATGAACTCACCAACATTTCATATGTTGACGTTTTTCCAAAATACTTGTATTCTCAGGTAACAGGTAAGTCGAAGAAAATGTATCCAGTGATATCATGATGTTTTGTTTAATTAATATCGAACGTTTATGTTTTGGAAATGTAATGTTTTAAAACAATGTACTGAATGTAAACAATATCGGTTGTAATATTTCAATGCATGGTGATGAATGATGTTATCATTCATGTATAATCATTGTGATGGTATTCAATTAACTCACAATAGCCCTCAGACGTTTCCGCCGTCTGGTTCGGGGGTGTGACAGGTTGGTATCAGAGCTCTGTTTATAGTGAACTAGCATATCTAACCACACATTGATATGCAACTATAAACCAAAAGAGGGACTAACACAACTCTGAACAAAACAAGTAAAACATAACAATGAAATACCCTTGCTTGCATTAGGAACAAGAACATAACGCCGAACCAAACAAGATAATGCTAGTATCCCGGTTAATCAGGGACTGTTCTTAGTGGTATCAAGGAGTGGATGTAGCCTGATCAACTACATTCCCTCCAAGGTATAACTATCACACGTTCTGATGAGATCGTGATAGCTAGGGAACCTAAAAATATACCCCTTTAGCACCAAAAAGAGAACATCCGTTTAGTCTGTACAATAGTTGTAGTGTCCTAGGAATAATGTAGCATATTTATACACTCTCGCAGACAACATGGCTGATTTGCATCACCCCGGAGATCCTTACTTCCCTAACCAGGGAAATAACGGATGGTTAGACGAGGAGCCTGAGGAAGAGCCTGAGGAAGACCCGAAGAGGAATCTGACGGGGAACCGGAGGCAGGAGTCGAGGGCGAGCCTGCCGAACCAGAAGAAGAACAGGAGGAGGAGGAAGATGAAGGAAGCTTTGAAGAGGAACTCGACGACGGCGAAGGGGGTGATTCGGATGCGGAGTCTGAAGTCATCAACCCCCTTTACCCGATTAGGGTGCCCGCTTACAGGGTAGGCCCCACTGGTCCTACACCTCCCAGGGGTATTGATCTTTGGAGATGGAGCAGACAGCAGGGATGAACCCCGTTCGGCATTTCACGCAAGTTCTTTGACCTGAGGGATGGAGGGCCAGCTGATCGAGCCCTTCCAGTCATGGTGAGACGGCTACGGAACACCAGCGACCTCGCCCAGAGCACCGCCGACCAGGTACGCCAGTTATGGACTAGGGTCGAGCGTGCAGAGCAGGAGACACGTGACGTTCTTCGAAAGTTCCATATGAGGCAGGTGAGGTGGGAGTCTCGACTCCAGGACGCAGAACGACAGGTGGCTCGTCTTCAGGGAGCATCCACTTCCTCAGCACCACCCTCGAGCACAGCTCATCGCGGTTAGGGATAGACTTATCTTACTAGGTCATTAGGATGTATGCTATGTACCTCGACTCTATGTTTAAGTGACTACACTACTCATAGAGCCGTTATGCTGTCGAACTAGTATCACTTATGTATGCTCTTACGAGCAAAATTTTCATGTACCAAAGTGCGGATAATAGTAATGAAAGATTTTATATGACGTTATAATCTGCTATGTGTTACGTATCCATGATTGTATGCTAGTTTGTAGAAGTACTTAAGTTCGTACCATGCACCTAGTCGGTAGGATCACAACCTCACAGAAACCACATACACTCAACATCTTTCCGTTTCATGAAAGAAAGATGCCTCGCCGACCTACTCGCGGAAACCCTGGACCAACCCCACCCGAAGTTGACTCCACTGCATTCCAGGCAGCCGTATCTGCTGCAGTGCCGCAGCAATGGCACAAATTCACCAAGGGAACAATGGAGGAGGCAACGGACAAGGGGCCGGGAGTTCGAACAACGGAATGAATCAAGGACCCACCAAAACATGCTCTTACAAAGACTTCACCAATGCTAAACCACGAACCTTTAACGACACTGGAGGAGTGATCGTGATCACCCTGAAACGATGGATCGAGAAGGTGGAATCGATGTTCTAGATATGCGATTGCCCTGAAGAGATGAAGGTGAAGTTTGCTGCATGCACCTTTGTTGACCAAGCACTCACTTGGTGGAACGGACACGTGGAAGCCATGACACTCCCCGTAGCCAATTCCATACCATGGACAGAAATGAAAGAAATGCTGATGGCCGAATACTGCCCTTGTGGTGAAATTCAGAAAATGGAACAAGAACTGTGGAACCTCACTATCCGAAATGCTGATATAGATGCCTACATATCAAGGTTTAGCGAACTATCTTTGTTATGTCCTGGCATGATCACCTCAGAAGGAAAGAAGATCGAGCGATTCATCTGGGGACTAACCTCCCCGGTCCAAGGAAACTTGATAGCTGCAAATCCTGAAACTTTCGACAGCACCAAGAGATTGGCCAAGAAGCTGTATGACCACAACAACAAGAAGGGTGAGAAGCCAGCGGAGGCGGAAGCCAAGAAGGAAAGTGATGGCAAGAAGGGGAAGAACAATAAGAGAAAGGGGCATCAAGGCTCCGAGACATCCAAGAAGCAGCAGACAGTGGCGGTTAATGCTGCCACCGCGCAAGTTCCAGCCACACCACATGCTCCAGCCTCAGCTGCTCCAAATGCTCCTAGACCTTATTCCGGTAATCTTCTCAAGTGCAACAAGTGCGGTTTCCATCACAATGGAGAATGCAAGGAGCTGCAGTGCACCAGTTGCAATCGGAAGGGGCACACGGCAAGGTATTGCAGGACTTACCCTCCCCAGAATAACAACAGGGAAGCAACAACAACAACAACCGCAACAACAACAACACCAACGCTGGCGGCAACAATGCCGGACCTAGCCACACCTACTATGGGTGTGGAAGGACTGGGCATTTTCATCACGATTGCCCTAACAACAACAATCCCGAAAATGGAGGGACGAGAAGGTGGCTGGCTATGGGTCAGGGGGAGGCAATTCAGGATCCTGCTGTTGTTACCGGTACGTTTCCCCTAAACCACACTTATGCATGCATCCTGTTTGACACCGGAGCAGAGCGAAGCTTTGTGAGCAATAAGTTTAAACACTATTTAAAACAACAACCCCGGAAGCTCAATGAAACCTTTACGGTGGAAATGGCCAATGGGAAAACCGAATCCACTGGGGAAATCTACACCGGATGTACCCTAACCTTAAATCAACACGTCTTTCGAATAGACTTAATGCCTGTTTCCATTAGGAGTTTCGATGTGATTATTGGCATGGACTGGTTAAGCCCCCACCATGCTGAAATTATGTGTCACGAGAAGGCCGTTCGCCTTCACCTTCCCAATCACGAAACCCTAGTTATTTAGAGAGACAAACCTAGCACGAACCTTCGTCTCATCTCGTACGTCCAGGCACAGAAGCACCTACGAAAGAAAGATTTGACGTTCTTGGCTCACATAGTGGATAAAACCAAGGAGGAGGTTAACATTCAAGACATTCCAGTAGCATATGAATTCCTAGACGTATTTCCTGAAGATCTTCCTGGAGTACCCCCAGAGAGACAAGTTGAGTTCCGAATTGACCTGGTTCCAGGAGCAACCCCTCTCGCTAAATCGCCTTACTGGCTAGCTCCTGCTGAAATGCAGGAATTGTCCAGTCAACTCAGCGAACTCATGGGCAAAGGATTCATCCGACCCAGCTACTCGCCATGGGGAGCTCCGGTCCTCTTTGTCAAAAAGAAGGACGAATCTTTTAGAATGTGCATCGATTACAGAGAGTTAAACAAACTCACCGTAAAAAATCGCTATCCACTCCCACGAATTGATGATCTATTTGACTAGCTCCAAGGGGCTAGTTACTTTTCTAAAATAAATCTACGTTTCGGGTACCATCAGCTTAAGGTCCGGGAAGAGGATATTCCCAAAACCGCTTTCTGAACTCGTTACGGACATTATGAATTTGTCGTAATGCCCTTCGGTCTAACAAATGCCCCCGCCGCATTTATGGATCTGATGAACCGAATCTGTCGACCATTCCTCGACAACTTTGTCATCGTCTTCATTGACGACATTCTCGTCTATTCCCGAAGCGAAGAAGAGCATGGCCAACATCTCCGACAAATCGTAGAAACCCTATGAACGGAAAAGCTAAATGCAAAACTCTCTAAGTGTGGGTTCTGGCTCCGTAGCGTGAACTTCTTAGGTCATGTTGTTAGTCGGGAAGGAATTCATGTGGATCCTTCTAAGGTCAAAGCCATCGAAGGATGGGCAGTCCTGACAAGACCCATAGAAATCCGCCAATTCTTAGGCCTAGCAGGCTACTATAGGAGGTTCATTCAAAACTTCTCTAAGATTGCCAAGCCACTTACCTTGCTTACACTAAAGGGCGTGCCATTCAAATGGACGGACAAACAAGAAGTTGCATTCCGAACCCTGAAGCAAGCCCTCTGTAGTGCCCAAGTACTATCTCTACCAGAGGGAACAGAAGATTTCGTGGTCTACTGTGACGCGTCGAATCAGGGTTTAGGTTGCGTTCTCATACAACATAGAAGAGTGATAGCTTACGCATCCCGCCAACTAAAGACACACGAAGTGAATTATACAACCCATGATCTAGAATTGGGAGCGGTGGTCTTTGCTCTGAAGATTTGGAGGCATTACCTTTATGGTACGAAGTACACCATCTTCATGGACCACAAAAGTCTCCAGCATATCTTAAACCAGAAAGAGCTGAATATGAGGCAACGAAGATGGGTTGAATTATTAAATGATTACGAGTGTGAAATCGAGTACCACCCGGGCAAGGCCAACGTGGTAGCTGATGCATTGAGCCGGAAGGAGTACTCTAATCGTCTTGCGAAAACTCTCTCAATAACCATCCAATCTCACCTAACCACTCAGATTGGGGTAGCCCAGTCAGAGGCCATGAAGACGGAAAACAGAGCAAGCGAAGCATTACGCGGAATGGAGAAGAACCTAGAGGTAAAAGAGGACGGAGTATACTATTTCATGAACCGTATTTGGGTCCTTAAACTCGGAGGATTTAGGGAGGTAGTCATGAATGAAGCTCACAAGACGCGATACTCCATCCATCCCGGTTCGGACAAGATGTATTTGGATATTAAACAACATTATTGGTGGCCTAACATGAAGGTAGAAATTGCCACCTATGTCAGCAAATGCCTTACTTGTGCCAAAGTAAAGGTGGAGTACCAGAAGCCCTCGGGGTTATTACAGCAACCGGTTATTCCCGAGTAAAAATGGGAAGGGATTTCTATGGATTTTGTGACCAAGCTACCCAAGACGTCAGATGGACTAGACACCATATGGGTAATAGTTGACCGACTGACGAAATCGGCTCATTTTCTACCAATAAAAGAATCCTACAAGATGGAGAGACTGACACAATTATACATTTGAGAAATCGTGAGACTCCATGGAGTACCAGTGTCTATTATCTCGGATAGAGACAGTAGATTCACTTCACGATTTTGGCAATCACTTCAGAAAGCACTTGGAACCCATCTCAACATGAGCACCTCTTATCACCCACAAACGGACGGTCAAAGCGAACGAACCATCCAGACGCTCGAAGACATGCTTCGCACATGTGTGATAGACTTTGGGAAGTCTTGGGATACCCACTTACCCTTATTTGAATTCTTGTATAACAACAGTTACCATTCGAGCATAAAGGTCACTCCTTTCGAAGCACTATATGGGTGTAAGTGTAGATCACCGTTGTGTTGGGCTGAGGTGGGCGACACCCAGCTAGCAAAGAAACTGGCATCGGACAAGGCGTTAACGGGACTGGAGATCATACGTGAAACCACAGAAAAGTTAGTTCAAATCAGAGCTCGACTACAAGCATCGCGCGACCGACAAAAGAGCTACACCGATAAACGGCGAAAGCCCTTAGAGTTTTAGGTCGGGGATCGAGTGTTGTTAAAAGTTTCACCTTAGAAAGGGGTCATTCATTTCGGAAAACGGGGAAAACTGAACCCACGATACATTGGACCTTTCGAGATCGTTGCCCGAATAGGCCTAGTGGCGTACAAACTGCAGCTACCCGCGGAGCTAAACAACGTACACCCCGTGTTCCATGTCTCCAATCTTAAGAAGTGCCTATCAGATGAAACACTCGTCATTCCCCTTGACGAGATTGAAATCAACGAGAATATACTGTTCGTTGAAGAACCGTTTGAAATCATGGACAGGGAGGTGAAGCGTACTAAGCAAAGTCGCATCCCGATCGTGAAAGTATGGTGGAACGCGAAGCATGGGTCAGAATTCACGTGGGAATGCGAAGACCAAATGAAGCAAAAGTACCCTCACCTATTCTAGCATTCTCAAATCTAGCTTTCAAAAGAATTTCGGGACGAAATTCCCTCTAACGGGGGGATGATGTCACAACTAGAAACTTTTGTGCCATGTAACTACAACACTTAAGTCATATTATGAATCAAAGACATGAAAGCATGCATAATACTTACTCTATGACAACAATATTTCAATCAAACACTTCATACAAGCACTATAAATAGTCAACAAGCAATTGGAAACCCTAGAAGTTCTTGTTTAGGTCTATTTTGGACTAGGACTTCCTTATTGGGCCCAATGGACCAATAAGCTTCCAATTTGACTATCTTGGGCTTAGAACTCTTAAATGGGCTCTAATTGGACCCACTTTCATTTATTTCAATATTTTGGGCCATATTGGGCCTAGAATGAAATAAATTAATTATATGAACCATTTTGGGCCATAATTAACCTAATTTAGCCCTAATAGGTCATAAAAATTATACTTTGATTTAATTGAGTCAAACATCATCTAACTTAACTATAATATGGGCTTAGGGGCAAAAAGCCCAAAAATCTCCTCTTTCCCTCTCCATTCTCGGCCCAAGCCCACAAAGAGGAAGAGTTGACTTTGTTGGGTGCCACCTCACAATTATTCAAGGGATTTCCATGCATTTCCCATACTTCCATGCAACACCCTCTTCTTCTCCCTCTCTCTCTTGATCTCGGCCGATTCCAAGCACACACACACACACATTTCACTCACTATTCTCTCAAGAAACTCTCTCATTTCTCCTCCATATTTTCGAGATCTAAGAAGAGTTCAAGGGCTTCTTCCATAAAAATCATCATCTAAGGTAAGAAATTTCTTAGATCCATAAGCTAGTTACTTCATTTCATCCAAAAATCACCTCTTAATTCATTCAAACTCATGATCTAGCACCTAAGAAGCATCCAAGTTCGAGATCTTCCAAGGAAGGTTGCTAGGATCAAATTTCTTCTCATATTTCCTTCCAAAACCGAAACCACACCCAAGGTGAGCTTCATACCCCCTCTTTTTCGGTTTTTATAAGTTTTGTGGGGGAGAATACAAGCAAATGTGTAGATCTATGAGTCAATGTATGCCTTGTGTGATTTTTATGCTTATATGTATGATCTTATGTGATTTGTGATGTTTATGTTAGCCAAAAGAACCTAAAAACCGAGAACTACAATATGAGGAACGAAATAAGTATAACTTATACCATTTCAAACTAATCAAGTCTGGAAAAATAGTTTAGTTGGTTAGAATGAACATTTTTGGACTTAAAACTCATTTTTGGACTCAAAATGTCAAAAATACAAAACTAAGGGGCCCAAAACGACAAAAGATAATTTATGAAGGTTGAAATGAGTCTAAACAGTTTCTGAATATCAACACTTTTGAAGGGTTAAAAATGTGAATTTTGAACATAATGGGCTTAAATGGGCTTTTCGGCCCAATAAAGCCCCAATTTGCGAGATTTTTGAATTTTAGGGGCTAAAAATGCACATTTCTGTAAAACAGGGGATTACAAGTATACTAAAACCATTTTAAAGGCCAAAAATTCTTTTCAAATTAAAAAGGGACTAAAAATGCAAAAATTTTCCATTTTGGGCCAAAATTGTAAAAGTTGCAAAAATGGGGGTTTCAACCGAGAAAATTTCATTTTTTAGGGACTTAAGCTGTTTATCAAGTAAATCTAGGCTGAAAATGTCTTTTCAACAAGTTTTGATACTAAAGTGTCAAGAAAAATGGTTTAAGGACTAAAATGGAAATTCTTTTATATAAAGGGTTAAAAATGTAAATTTTATCCAAGAAGGGGCATAAGAAGGAAAACTCTAATGTTTAAAACAATAAATCCCTTAAGATAAAATACGAGTACCACGGCTACCGGCGAAACATAATAGCAAATACACTTTCAACACCAATATATCGTCGCCAAACGAATTGATTCGGTCTCGAATCAATAACGAATCAAAAATCAATAAACAATAGTACTTCAATACACACGCGAAAATTTACGAGAAGTCAATATTCAATCTTTGGGCTTGAAAGTTTCAAATCGTGCTTGTTGGGCCTAGCTAGCCCAATGACATGATCTTTAGGCCCAAAGGGAACACGCTTACATGTTATTGGGCCTTCTATGACCTAATTCCATGTAAAAGGACTTTCAATAGCTTTATTGTGCTATTGGGCCCCAAGGGCCCATTGGTACTTTTAGCAAAGTCGAGAAGTCAAATGTGAGTCGGGCCTAGTGCCTTTCGCATTCACGATAGCCTTGAACGACTTATGGAAATAACGAGGGCTTCGTACCCTCTTTTCTCCTCAGTTGTGGGGCTATGAGAAGTCAGGGTGGTTGGATTAAGTGAGTCTTACGGACGACGCCAAAAGGATCGTTTGTAATTGGTAGTTATAAACTAGTCATTTTCATTAATGCGTGATTATAACGACTCACAACCCATAATTAATCCAATGTCACCTGGAATTATCGGAAACAAACGTCGTATCAGTATAACAATAAATAAGACATGTAATTTGATGTATTAGGAAAACATCGGGTTTTCCTAGGGAATTCAACACTTTCACCTATGTGATGCATACAAAGTCTAACAATTATTCACGTTTACAGAAATCAACAAGCATACTTACGGATCTTCACACTTTTTCTTATATACAATACTCTTTTCATAAAATATCAGATTTTCTGGTGGTTTTCAAAACAATACAAATCATTACTTTTCAAACATTACTTATGAACTCATCAACATTTCATATGTTGGCATTTTTCCAAAATACTTGTATTCTCAGGTAACAGGTAAGTCGAAGAAAATGTATCCAGTGATATCATGATGTTTTGTTTAATTAATATCGAACGTTTATGTTTTGGAAATGTAATGTTTTAAAACAATGTACTGAATGTAAACAATATCGGTTGTAATATTTCAATGCATGGTGATGAATGATGTTATCATTCATGTATAATCATTGTGATGGTATTCAATTAACTCACAATAGCCCTCAGACGTTTCCGCCGTCTGGTTCGGGGGTGTGACAGGTTGGTATCAGAGCTCTGTTTATAGTGAACTAGCATATCTAACCACACATTGATATGCAACTATAAACCAAAAGAGGGACTAACACAACTCTGAACAAAACAAGTAAAACATAAAAATAAAATACCCTTGCTTGCATTAGGAACAAGAACATAACGCCGAACCAAACAAGATAATGCTAGTATCCCGGTTAATCAGGGACTGTTCTTAGTGGTATCAAGGAGTGGATGTAGCCTGATCAACTACATTCCCTCCAAGGTATAACTATCACACGTTCTGATGAGATCGTGATAGCTAGGGAACCTAAAAATATACCCCTTTAGCACCAAAAAGAGAACATCCGTTTAGTCTGTACAATAGTTGTAGTGTCCTAGGAATAATGTAGCATATTTATACACTCTCGCAGGCAGCATGGCTGGTTTCCATCACCCCGGAGATCCTTACTTCCCTAACCAGGGAAATAACGGATGGTTAGACGAGGAGCCTGAGGAAGACCCCGAAGAGGAATCTGACGGGGAACCGGAGGCAGGAGTCGAGGGCGAGCCTACCGAACCAGAAGAAGAACAGGAGGAGGAGGAAGATGAAGGAAGCTTTGAAGAGGAACTCAACGACGGCGAAGGGGGTGATTCGGATGCGGAGTCTGAAGTCATACACCCCTTACTCGATTAGGGTGCCCGCTTACAGGGTAGGCCCCACTGGTCCTACAC
The DNA here is from genome assembly GCF_002870075.4 of Lactuca sativa. Taxonomy (NCBI): domain Eukaryota; kingdom Viridiplantae; phylum Streptophyta; class Magnoliopsida; order Asterales; family Asteraceae; genus Lactuca; species Lactuca sativa. Next base: position 352,512,841 of record NC_056626.2, read on the forward strand.
CTCCCTGGGGTATTGATCTTTGGAGATGGAGCAGACAGAAGGGACAGCAACCCCCGTTCGGCATGTCACGCGAGTTCTTTGACCTGAGGTACGTAGGGCCAACTGATCAAGCCCTTCCAGTCATGGTGAGACGGCTACGGAACACCGACGACCTCACCCAGAGCACCGTCGACCAGGTACGCCAGTTGTGGACTAGGGTCGAGTGTGTGCAGAGCAGGAGACACGTGACGTTCTTCGAGAGTTCCATATGAGGCAGGTGAGGTGGGAGTCTCGACTCCAGGACGCAGAATGACAGGTGGCTCATCTTCAGGGAGCATCCACTTCCTCAGCACCACCCCCGAGCACAGCTCATCGCGGTTAGGGATAGACTTATCTTATTAGGTCATTAGGATCTATGCTATGTACCTCGACTCTATGTTTAAGTGACTACACTACTCATAGAGCCATTATGCTGTCGAACTAGTATCACTTATGTATGCTCTTACGAGCAAAATTTTCATGTACCAAAGTGCAGATGATAGTAATGAAAGATTTTATATGACGTTATAATCTGCTATGTGTTACGTATCCATGATTGTATGCTAGTTTGTAGAAGTACTTAAGTTCGTACCATGCACCTAGTTGGTAGGATCACAACCTCACAGAAACCACATACACTCAACATCTTTCCGTTTCATGAAAGAAAGATGCCTCGCCGACCTACTCGCGGAAACCCTGGACCAACCCCACCCGAAGTTGACTCCACTGCATTCCAGGCAGCCGTATCTGCTACGGTCACCGCAGCAATGGCACAAATTCACCAAGGGAACAATGGAGGAGGCAACGGACAAGGGGCCGGGAGTTCGAACAACGGAATGAATCAAGGACCCACCAAAACATGCTCTTACAAAGACTTCACCAACGCCAAACCACGAACCTTTAACGGCACTGGAGGAGTGATCACCCTGAAACGATGGATCGAGAAGGTGTAATCGGTGTTCGAGATATGCGATTGCCCTGAAGAGATGAAGGTGAAGTTTGCTGCATGCACCTTTGTTGACCAAGCACTCACTTGGTGGAACGGACACATGGAAGCCATGACACTCCCCGTAGCCAATTCCATACCATGAACAGAAATGAAAGAAATGCTGATGGGACTCGAGGACTTGCCGAGTTGTATGAACAACTCGTCGAGTTCTCCTTCATCGTATGAACACTCCACCTGGGACTCGCCGAGTTGTATGAACAACTCGCCGAGTCTGTTCTTGGGATATGAAGATTGCCTTGGACTCGTCGAGTCCTTCCATGAATGAGTCTGATCTCCGACTAACTGAGTTCACCTAAAACTCACTGGTTCCATTCGACATAAACATAGAAGGGGGAAAACTCGTGGACTCTCGACCCGACTTGTCGAGCCTGAAGAACGACTCGCCGATTCGGTTGCATACACTTCTATACAATCGATTATGTTCAAAACCACTGCATACAACTTATAGATCTGGGTTTCTAAGGCTTGTTTACCACGTAAAGTTTCCAACTTTACGTGTACATATGCATGAAAATGGATTTAAAGACTCAAAAGACACTTAAAAGAGTAGATCTAGGGCTTTCATGCAAAATGGCTCCATAAAGGAGTTAGATCTACGTTTTTGGAACTGAAACATGGCTAGATCCGAAGGCTGATAAACCCAATGTGATCTCTCTACTATAAACAAGATAATAAATGGATAAAATGGCCTAAATGTGATTAATAATGGAGAATCACTCAAAGAAACAAAAGGAATCCGATTATTACCTCAATAAACTCTGTAGTGGGTGCAAGATCTTGGATCTCCTTCTACCCCTTTGGATCTAGCTTCCTTCTTCTTTTTAAAACCTCAAGATTCACACACGGAATGCTCAAAAAGCTCAAGGAATGGCTAGGGTTTGCTAAATGAAGCTCTGAGGGTGAAGGAGGCGAGTTTGGGGCTCATAGCATGGTTTAAATAGGGTGCAAAACCCGTGGATCTACGGTTTCTTCCAGACTGAAGGACTCGCCGAGTCCAGGATATGGACTCGCTGAGTCGCTAACTTAAACGTGCTCAAAATCTCGTCTCTACTCGGCGAGTCGGGCCTACAACTCGTTGAGTCCTAGCTAAAATGCCAAAAATTACTTAGATTAAAATACATACCAGGAACCAGGTGCTACACATCTGCAAACTGCAACCATCTTTCTGAAGTACTTCCTCTTGGAAATCCGTCAATGGGAAACGGATTCCAGCATCTAGGGTTTTCAAGAAAACCCCAAATTTTCCAGGGGAGGGGGATGATATGCAAGAACCAGGCGAAGGATACTCCACGCCTTCCATAGAGGATAAGCCATACGTAGTCTCAAGATGACGATATTCAGCGGCGGAGGGAAGAATACCAGGAAGACTCGCCATAGAGAATGAAGAAAGGGGAACTCAAGAAAAGAGAGAACGAACAAAGGAGAAGGAGAGGTAAAAATAAAAAGAAAATCCTGTAAACGCCCTTATACGGAAACAGAAGAGGCGGGACATTTAAAATGTCTTACAATGACGTAACTTCCAGCCATCATGCGCGGTCACGTCGCCATTAAAGATGGAACGAAGGGTAAAGAAGAAACAAACACATGTAGGCTCATCAAGCACGGAATGCTGCAACTAGTGTTGCAACGCTACGACTACCGGAGTGGGGGACTTGATAACGTGCCTAAGCCAACACGGCAGAATCACTCCCTGGCCAAGGCGTTAGCGCGCCGGCCAGGCCGAGCCCAGTAAGCTCATCGCCCGCTGACGCCCCCGAGCAAGGCGCCTCGAAAAAAGGCCAGAGCCTGCTAGGAGTACTCCTGGCGCCCCAGCGAAAGGCTCGTGCCAGTCAATGGATGCTCCCAGCTCCAAGACAAAAGATACGGTCAGGAGACAAACAGCAGAATCAAGCCATTACTGTCAGGGCCAATGAGAACGCTCTAACGGTTAAAGGCGCATGATCCTCCAATCAGCGCCCCTGATCTTGTCTCCCCAAAAAGGCGATCTTGTCTAGTACGAACTAGGCAAGAGCGCTAGGTATAAAAGGATGCGTCCTTGGACTCACAAGGTAAGCACTCTTTCCCTGCTAAGATACACACAAGAAAAACCATAAGAAGCATTCTAACTTGACCGTCAGAGCGTTCTTCCGGTAGCACCCTCTGGGGAACGGATGATGGCTTTCTTCTCTTGATATTTTGTAGAGGCGATGAGGGATCTGAGTCAACAGCTTCGGATAGGTCAAGTTTGTCATACGCATCAAGGAATGATCCCGTCACCACATCAGGTGCTATGTGAGCCTCCTTGGCTATCAGCTGAAAAGCCCTGCTCCTCACCACAGGTGCATCTGCCTTGCTCTGGCAGCCATCAGTAATCTGAAGAGTCGCTGAAGTAGGTGGTACCACTGGTCCTGCTGCTGCCAAACTCGTATAATTGGTCGTCTTGTGGCCCCTCTTATTGAAATGAAAGCAAATTAGATCAGATAACGGGGGTGGGGTGGTACTAGTAGCAGTGCAATCCCTGCTAATATCACCCATCCGACTGCACTTGAAGCAACCAGAACCATCCTCCCTGCACGCCCCATCGTACGTCTTGCCACACTTGCCACAGTAGCTCTGACCCTTATGGCCTCCCGATCTCGAATCAAATACCTTGAGCCTCTTTATCGAACCACCTAAAACTTGAGCCTGATCTGGATTTATCTTCCTCTCCATCTCTAGATCAATCTCCCTCTCTCTAGCTCTTGCAATTAGATCCTCAAGTGTCTTGCTAATGGATCGTCTCACGAACTACTGAATATCGCTCCTTAACATCTCATGGTGATTTGCTTTCTTCATCTCCTCATCCGCTACATATTGCGAAACCAACAACGCCCTCCCATGGAACATAACGGTGATCTCAACCACCGTCTCAGTAGTCTGGCAAAGGTCCTAGAACTCCCTCGCCAACTGCTACTCCTCAATCACCGGTGAATACTTAGCTTGAAATCTAGTCATAAAATCATACCATGTCATCGAATCAACTGCCGTATCACCAACGACCCAACCTCCTCCCACCAATCTCAAGCTCTGCCTTTCAGAAGACAAGAAGCAAGTTTTACCTTTGCTTCATTGGGAAAATTTCTAGTAAAGAAGGCATTACCGAGATCCGCTAACCATCGTCAGCTCATGATCGGGTCCTTCTACCTGAAATACTCCGGAGCCCCACATGCTCGAAACTCTCGGAATGTGAACGTGTGAGGTCCCATCAATGACACCATCTTAGGCTGGAAAGCGCTCAAACGCTCATCCAAAATCTCCAGAATTCCCTCCTTCATCGTACCAAAGATCATAGGAGTCTGCTCAAGTATGTTGCGGGTAATCTCAAATGAAATGAACTCCCGTGTCTGATCATCCAATTTTTCGGCTCCAGATGTCGAGCCTGAACCCTCATCAGCATCAGAACCACTAACCGGACTTCCTCGAAGATTCACCATACTCAAAATAGACCATACAAACCATCAGAACACGCATAAATATATATCAAGGAGTCTCATACTCTACAAGCTTCCGTGTTTCATCAAAGCTCTCCTTGACTCGAGTACATATCCTTTGCTTCCACTAGTATGGGCCCATACTACCTTCCACATCCATCCGTACTTTCCACTAGTATGGGCCCACACTACAACAGTTGGACTCAAACAAGAGCTGCACAATAGAGTAAAATCCTAACTTTCTAAAATTATTTAGTCTCACCATTATGTAACTTAAATAGAACAAGAATAACCTAAACAGTCCATCCTATCACCGACTGATCAGTACTAGCAAACAGGTCTACAAGCTCATACAGTAGGAATATAAAGGCATCTCTCCTGGCATTCTATCATGCAAATCCTTGGCCCTTACTAGCATGCGATTCATAGATTCACACATCAAAGCATATCATAAAACATGAATTGGTATTTTGGGAAAACTTACTTGAACTTGGTCGATTGCATGCACCACGCTCCTTTTCTTTTATTAGAAAAACCTTTTATAAAACATTTATTTTGAAAATTCTACCAAACCCTCAGTTTAAGTTCAGACACACACGAGAGTATGCCTAAATGCCTCAAACTAAGGCTCTGATACCAACTTGTAACGTCCCAAAAATTAGGACTAAATATTTTGATTTTTAAATTAATAAAAAAATTATCCAAAACAACATCATAGAAACCATGGTGAATCAAATTGTATCAATTAACATCCAAGTACGTCAGAGTAATATAAAAAGCGAAAGAATCTGCTGTGTGCACTGCAATCATCCCGGGCTCTTCCCCTTCGAACCAGAAGTACCTGAAACATAAACTGAAAACCATAAGCACAAAGCTTAGTGAGTTTACCAAAAATACCACATAATGTACATATCAAACATATAATCAGCCCCGCCCGTCACCAGGCCTCGCCGGACATTAGGATCCGCTTGGAATAGATCTGTTAGTCATCAGGCCCCACCGAGCATCGTGCCCCACCCGGTATACTTACAAACATATAAACACATGAAAAAATCACAAAGATAAATAGCATACAATATAATCACTGGGCCCCGCCCAATATACATATAAACACATAACACATACAAGACTCACGCAGACAACTAGCATCCTAAACAAAAGAAACAATGGATTGGCATTAGTGCCTTCGACCCAGTAACACAGTGAGAAAACTCACCTCAATATGTTGAATCTCTCAGATAAAATCTCGGTCTGCTGATCCGGAAAATCTCCGCCCTATCATCATCAATAATTTCCAATTGATAACTGAATCTCGACCCAAAATCAAGAATCTAAATTACTTGTCCAATATCCAAGGTAAAAGACCATTTTACCCTTTTTCTTACTTAACCCAAAACCAAGGCCCATCCCATTTACTTAAAAGTCCTAAATTCCTAAATGACATCCTAAGGCCCATTATGACCCAACTTCCTAATTGGGCCTAAAATTAACAAGAACCTAATCCCAAGAAGGCGCATAATGCATCCATGACCCAAGGTCATAAGTCTAATGGCCTAAACCCTAAAAGCCCAACATAATCTCGAGTCCAAAAGCCCAAACAACGGAAACCCATTACACCCAGTATGGCCGGTGTACTCCTCGTACGCACGATGTACATGAATTTACTCGAAAGTGGGTGGTTGGCCCATTAAGTGCAACATACTAGGGATTACGCGCTGCGTACCGGCCACAATCCATTTTGGCCACCTTTTCTCAAAACCACTTAAGCTTTTCACGTCAAAATATTAGATCTATTACGTTTCAAGGCATAATGCATAAAGTTGTCATCCTTATCATCTTGCATGCCTTAATGGGACCCTAAAACTCGATTTTGTCCATTAAGACTCAAAATAAGGGCTCTAACTCATGCATGGACCAATATGATTCATCAAGATGGCACATTTTTACACAAGGAATATCATAGGGGTTAAGATCTCGCATCCTAGCTCATGGAGGGACTCAAACTCCCAAAGAGAACCCAAAAGACCATAATAAGCTCAAAAACAAGCCCTAGTCTCAATCTAACACAAAGAGGTTCCAAGATAAGAACTTTATACCTTCTAGAGCTAGCAAATTAGATGAAGATTCTGGATCTACAACCTCAAGTCCAGCAAAAGCTTGGCCACCAAGAACCACCTTATTTAATGCATACAAAGCAACATAAAATTACTTCCAAGACTCAAAAACACACTATGGGAGGCTAGGGTTTCGATCTTAGAGTATACGGGAGTAGAGGCTGAACAAAGGATACAGCCAAGGCAACATAAGTTGCTTAAATAGGGCACAAATGCTAAAAATTAGGCTTCGCCCCTGCTTAGCGTATGCCCAACGTATTCCCACATACGCCCCACGTACGTGGGTAAACCTACGTTCCTGAACTGAGCTACTACACTAAGCGTACTCATAGAGTACACCCTGCATACTAGCTAAGGACTAAAATGATAAAGATTTTGCATTAAGGGTTATAAGGGAAACATACCAAATCTTGAATGTTATAGAGATCGTGAGAATTTCGAGTTGAATTGGTCTAAAAAGAGCATATTATTTGAACTTGAGTATTAGTCTTCTCTAGAGCTGAAACACAACTTCAATCTTATGCATATTGCAAAAATGTAGGTGATAGTCTTTTGGGTACTTCTCTGATGAATGATAAGTCTAAAGAGACATCATATGCTCGGGTGGACTTGACAATACTGAACATTCATAAAAGTCAATGGTTGAAAATGAATGGGAACAAGTTCCTTAAACCCCATACAGCTTACTCGTTCACTAAACCTGACCGAATTCATTTTTTTAAAGTTTATAAGAGATGTGAAACTGCCAAATGGATTTCGATCTAACATTAGTAAGAAAATGAATGAAAACAATACTAACATTATTGGGCTGGGTTTAAAAATAATGGAAAAGAATTCCCTAGATGGTAGCAAGGAGTTATCGACTCTTTTAATTGGTGTGCATATGAATGCCTTTACATACACTGCTTGTATAGTGAACGATGTTAGGTTTATGGTACTTATGTATGACGCCCAACGATCAACATAAAACTTGGGGGTTCTAACTGAGGAAGAGAATAATTAGAAATATTATGGTCAGCTCGAAGAGATTATGGAACTAGATTACCCTCATAATTATTCCTCTATACTTTTTCATTGCAAGTGGTTCGATAATGCAAGAGTTAAATCTAATAATAATTTCACTAGTATCAACCCACAACGCGAATCAAGCAGTGAAGATCAACTCATATTTGCTATGTAGGCCAAGCAAGTGTTTTACATCCGAGAACCTTCTCGAAGTGACAAAAATAATGACCAATAGTAGGTTGTTGAAAATGTTAATCATAGAAGAATTTGGGATCTACTGATGAATGATGTCGACCATGATCCCATTGAAAATGTCGAAAATAATTTATCAGATGTTGTTCTTAGTGATGCTTCTTCTAATTTCACTCTTTCAGTTGACTTTAGCCAATAATTTAAATTCCCAATCGGTTGAAGATGATATTGAAGTTGGTCTGCCAACGGGTATCATCAATAATGTGTCTCACTACGTGGCTGATTATGATGAGGAGGATTTCGATTATGATAGTGATGTCTCTGCAGACACTGAAGTGTATGAAGGCGAGAACGATTAAAAAATATTTATATTTGGATAGTAAAATAAGGTTTGTATTTGTTGTAATCATATCATATTGTATGTGTGTATATTCATTTGTGTTATAATTTTTCAGGATGTCATTTATTTGGATTACATTGCTCCTTCTCATGGCTGCTGTGATGGGCCATGGAGGTGACGAGCCACCAAATCCGTTCATTGGAGGTTTTGGTGATCACCAGATCGATGCTAATTAAGATTTATTGTAATTCATTGTATTTCATATTGTATGTATATAAAAAATTATCTTGACTAATATTTTTTCCAGTGGTACTGCCAAAACAAAGAGGCATGTCAGTAAACAACAAAATGTACAAGTTATTTACAGCCAAGGCAAACAGCCTCTGAAGATAGTATTTGATAGAAATACTCACATGCTGATTGGGAAGTGAAACGACCTAAAATACGACCCAAAAATTCTTGTTTTAATATTACTAAAAATAGCAACATCAACTATTAGATAATAAAACCATGAATCGTATGTGTTAGAACGTAGTTCTTTCAGGATCGATTGATTCTATTCATGCAAACAAATAAGTACGTAAATATAAACACGAATATGGTTTGAATATGTTGAATGATTAATACATCAACACCTCAGAAGAGCTCGACTAAGAACTTCGATTGTAGAGGTGTTTTAGGGTTACAATACTCAAACGTAATAATCATCGTTCTACAATGCACACATGCATGCATATATATAGTCTAACCCTACAAGAGAATCATGGATGGACAGGCCCAATCCAAATATAAAACAAAATGCCCAAAACGCAACACAATAAGCCCTAATAATCTCCCCCTTTGCGTCTTTGGGACCGAGACTTTAACTCTGTTTAACAACCGAAGACTTCTTCACCGTATTGAATATCCTCGGGATGATAGCCAAAAGATGGTACCGAAAGGTAATGTACCAACGAAGCATATCAGTGAAATTTTTCTTGTCAGCATCCGAGTTCTGCTTGCACCGATGTATCAAGTTGATAATGTGCTCCAAGCAGCCTGTAGAAAATAGGTGCTTATCTACCAGAGCAAACAAAAACCTGTGAGCTTCACCTTTAGTAAACATCATAGTCAGACGTGTCGAATCAATTTGCCCTATCTTCATAGTATTCACATCCCCTGGCTTTTGAGTGAGCTTGACCATCGGCTTCTTGTTCATCACTTTCGCTATCTCCTGATCCATCGTTGCAACTTCATAGATGTAGGAGGCTAACATTCTTTTTAAGTGATCTAGAATCGGATCATACGCCTTCGGATCAGAGAGTAGAATGTTATACAAAAATATCCAATCATGAAGATTGAGATTGGGTAGATCTGCTAAAGAAATCATTGAAACCGAATTTGCAGACCCTCGAGTAATCTTGAAGTGCATGTTCACAAACCTTCTAGCCGGTGTCGGTTTCAATACCTTGATTGTTATAATTTTCTGTGCACTCCATGTCAAGAATTGAGGTTGGCCATACTTTAGGTAAAAGTCGATAAGCTCTCGGTCAACCTTAGGACTAGGAAAAAGAACCTCAACAGTTGACTCAAAACAATGGAAAGTAAATGCTTTCCTTGTAATTGGCATATTGAAGTATGAGTCCTTTGAATTATCACAGTCAAAAGAAGCAGTCGATTCTAACCCATAAACACTTGGTGATTCTATTGCTTGACTGATTAGCACCTCTCTAGTCCACTCAGGAAACAGAGCCTTCTTACACTTCAGGACATCTTCCTCTTCTTTGTTACGCCTCTCTGTTTCCTCTGCATCTTTTGTTATTTTCAAATTGTCATCCAATTCTTTATCCCTTTTCTTGCGTTTGAGGGCTTCAGCAATAGTCTCTTCTGCATCACTATCACTTTCATTGACAACCTTTTTCTGCTTATCTGTTGGACCAGAACCTGAAGCTACATTAACCTTCAGTTGTTTAGAGACTGGAATATTCGGTTTAAGAGTTTCAGTTGTCATCATCAGTTTCTGTTGGTCACCCTCTCCCTCTTGTTTTGGAGTAATGAAAGGCTCCGAAACACCTTTCATCCCATGAAGCCTGGTAAGGGCAGGAAGCAATTTACCAGAAAGATGATTCCGGATGGTGATAGTTAGAATTGGATCATGAGCACCAAGGAGATTGGTCAACATGTCCGCGACATCACTTGCACAGCTTCGTAAGACAGCTTTCTCGGTTCTTAATAAGGTAATCTCCTTCTCGGCTTGAGCCATTTGAACTTTTTTAACTTCAATGGAAGAGGCTTAACGAGCAATTTCTTCTTTTAAAGCACTCTCTTTGGCAATATCAGCATGAAATGAGTCCAGCCGAGAGGAAACTGAACTTATAAGGGAAGTATTTTCGGCTTGGATGGAGGAACGAACATCAACAAACTTCTGTTGTTCTTCCTGGAGAGATGTTGAAAGAGATTCAACGGATTCACGGAGTTTGGCAACATTTGTATCAGTGTGCTCTTTAAGAGAATCCAAAAAGAGCTGCGTAGTTTGAACAACTTCAGTAACATTGGCAGAGGCTTTTCTACAAGTAGAAGCCGATTCGTTGATTTCATCAGTTGACTTGTCCATAGCTGTTGCATATTGTTCTATGACAGTTTCCACAAAAGCTTTAAGAACTACCCCACCATAAGCTTTGTTGTCTTCAAGTAACAGATCCAGCTTTTCATTAATGCTCTGCAACTGTTGGCGGTTGACAGGGGCGTCATTGTCTTCATCAGGTTGAAGCCGATAGGGACTAAAGTATGTAGAGTCATACTTATCATTGTCTCTTCCTAGAGTAGCACCGGAACCGGTTGACTTGGTTGGGGAAAGTGGTTTAGTGATGACAGGAGGTTGAGTGTCAGTAGTTGCCCCCGTATCAGATACGTTGACGACCACTGTCTGTTCAGGAATGGTAGGGGTGGGGGTTTGGGTAATGATAGGAGGTAAAGGTATTATCAAAATAGGTGTAGAAGAAACTGGTGTAGAAGACACAGGTGGTGCATTTGATATTGTAGTGGTGAAAGTGGGTGTAGGAATGGAAACAGAAGTAACTGGTGGTGTTGAAACAGAGGTTGATGTAAGAACAACTGAAACTGTAACGTTTGGTTTCGGTGAGGGAGGTGGGGTTGGTTGTTTATGAGAAGGAGATTTGGTTGGAGTAGGAGACCTAGGTGGAGTATTTCCTCTTGGAGATTCCTGACGAGAGTCCTCTATTGCGTCATCGTTGTTACCTGAGTTTGGAGGAGTTGGACTCTGGGATTTTCTTGCCATTCTTTTAACCATCTTCAGCTTAGAAGAACCCTCTTTCTCCGACTTTCCACTACTAGAAAATATGCCTTTAATGACGCGCAAACAATGACACGCGCTGATAGAGGACACTCATTTGTGTGTGCCCTAAAAAATAATGTCAGTTTTGAAAATTTTGAAAGAGAGAGGACACCCATTTATGCGCGCCTTAAAATTACTGTCAGAAAAGAAAAAAAAGAAAATGCGGAGGGCGCCTTTCATTAGATGTGTGTCATCTAAGTGTGTCGCTTTATAATTTTTTAATGAAACATGCGTTTTAAGCGGGATTTCACCCGCCTATTGGATCCCAAAAATTAAAACCCCCCGCCTCTTCCTATTAGCAAGAAAAAACCCTAGGGCCTTCGTCTTCATAGCATAATTGGTCTGGATTTCATGATCAAATGCCTCACGCCAACGAAGATAACGATCAGCATAAAGAATCCAAATACATGAAATAGAGGCAATGGATGATTGAAGGGACGATTCTACTTCTTTTTTCAAGAACCCTATTCAACATATGCCAGACTCTCGCACACGCACAGACTTATCGCTATCTCTATCTCTCACTCACTCACTCACACTCTCTCTCTCAAACACACACACAAAATTGAAGGGAAGATTCTAGGGCTGTTTTCAAAACGTAAAGGAGTGCTCTCTACAACATAAGCATCATTGATGTTTTTTCCTTTGTTATGATTCATCATTGAATTGAGGTGGGTAGGGTTAGCGAGAATATGACCAATGTTCGACCACCACTACTACATAAGTATGAAAGCACTATATATGCCTGTTCAGATTTTACGTATCATAGTCTCTTATTCTCCATTCTTATTATTTATGTTTTTTTGATTTATAGGTGAGGCTGTAAGGTGGTGTTTGAAGGTTGTGAAGGGGTTGTGAGGATATCAAGCACCACACCGATTATCGAACATTTAAAAGAAAATGGGGTCATGATCCATGGTTTGAGACCTTAGACAGGAAGGATCGTGAAGCTTTATTAAATCAAAGGTGATTTAATTAATTAATTAATTATTATTATTGTTTACTTTTGTAGTATATTGGTGAAGCTAAAATATTTTGTTTCTGTTTAAGGGCTATTATGCTCTATCATCACCAAACAGTGGTCTGGATTTTCTAGGACTCATGCCATCCGTTCATCACCTCCCTACCACAAGAGATCTTATAGTTCTACCCAATCCACCCATTCACTCATCTTTTCTATCAACATCTTATGCCTCCACTATTCCCTTAAAGGTGATTTCATTTTCGGATTTTGATTATGTGCGCTCTAATTTGTATTATGTTTTAACTTTGCTATCAACATCGTATGGTTTCATTAATATAAGTGTTTTGTCTAATTTGGGTGATTTTCAGTTGCACATCGATTGTTTGTTTAAATGTCTACACACCGATTTCTTTAGTGAAAAAGGAAGTGGATAGCATACACATATGGTAGCTCATATTATTGACTATTTGTTTGTGTGTAGTAGGATTATGAAGATTCTTCCAATCAATTCAAGGGTACATAGATTTTGGAGTATCAGTTTTTTTTTAACCAGGTACCTGGAGCATGACATATGAAGAAGATGTCCCATGTGACCCACAATTTTCTCTTCGAGTAATTGTTATTTCTCTCCATTTTTTAGCATTACACATGTATTAGTATGAATTGTGCAAAGCTGTGAAAATTTCATCCTCATCATGGTAAAATAAATACCCATAGAAAGCTTATGTTTTGGCTCTTTTGCAGTTTAATAGGTGTCAAGTGCTGGATATAACTAGGTGCTGGATATAACAGACAGGCAGTAGCTGATCATGTAAATATTTATTTCACATATAATTTAATAAAGATCATTAGATTGTTAATTTTTTTTATCATTCTAAATAACTATGGGGAACAATGTTTAATAATATACACCAAAAGTGCTCATTTACAATGCCTAATGGTGTTTTGAAGTTATATTTTGAGCCAGAGGTAGAAACTGCTTGTATAATAATAATATATGTTTAGTGAAATGAACATTTTTAACTTAATTTATTCATATTGCCGATTTTGGACTTGCTCGATTCACTTCTGAAACCGATACCCATGTGCCTTCGGAACCGCCGAAACCGGTTCCGGTTCCGGATACCCACTTGTTAAAAATTTTCAAACTAAATTTAGATATAAAAAACAAGTTCAAGCTTATGGAGTGTTTAGATATAAAAAACAATATCCTACATCCATCTCTTCCTTTAACAACATTTTATTTCTCAAAATATCTTCAGGTTGTTTGATCAAATAAGTCATTTATGGAGTGTTCTGTTGATGCATCATTTTAAAAGGGAATGCTGGAGCACACAGCTATAACTCTTCAGCAAACCGAGTCAACTCATTTTCCTCTAATAATTGCTTTGAGGGTAAAAACTAAAAAGTCATGACCTTCATTTTTGTTCTTTCTGTAATCATTATTTACTATTTTACCCTTTTGACTGTTCACATGACACAATCAATTCGACATCCTTCATGACTCAAACATTAAGCGGTAAACCAGCTAATAGTCAGAGGAAGTTGGTAGCCCTTTCACTTGCATGGGAAAATTTAGAATCAGTGAATCCTTTGATCTCCCAAATCAACAACGGACCTTTAGGCATTTTCCATGATAAGGTTAGTTTACTTCTTTTGTTATCTTTCTAAATTATTTATATAAAATCACTAAAGAAAATAGAAGAAAAATCTCAAAAATGAACTTTTACCTTGGATTCATTTGCTGATACAATATTGTGTATCATTCCAGACACAATATCAAGAGAACGAATAAAGTATCTTCCTTTTGTTTTTCTAAATTATTTATATGTTGTATCAGTCACAATACCACAAGAACATATATCTTGTCAAGATAAAAAGAACCAACCAGACACTTTTACCTATTTTGTTTCGTTTTTATCTTGACAAGATATATGTTCTTGTGGTATTGTGAATACTTGTATGAATGTGCAAATATATGTATCAGATATGCATACTTTTGTGTTTGATTGTTTCTCATGTGTGCAACCACTGTGTTTCATTAAGATTTAAAACCCAAAAACATTCTTGCTAATTCTGAATGTAAACTAAAGATCTGTGATTTAGAACCCTAAAATAGTCACAAATAAGAAGATTACAGATTTTTTTCCTGATTTCACTCCCAATGTGAAAACAGGTTGCACTACTGGGGCACAAGTGGTGAATCCCATGGTGTTCAATAACAGGAACCAACACCCTTCCGTGTGGTATGCTCTTTTATTCCTATAGACTCTTATTTATCAAAAGAAATCTTTTTGACTTTTCCTTATAACAAAAATGCTTTTCTTTCACATTAATACTGTCATAGATTAAGGTAAATGATGCAATCTTATAATACTAACTTCCTTGTATTCTATCAGGATGTATTTAAAGATCTGAGAAGGGATTGCTTCCACGGGTTCGTTACACACTTCCATGCAGATTGTAAGTACAACCCAATTGTTTTTTTTATAAAGAGGATTAGAAGGGCATTTACATCTTTCTACATACTAGAGACCGAAAACGAGTCTCTGTCCCGGTCCCACCATAGTATTGCCTATTCTTGATTCTTATTACTTATGTGCCATTATATCCACCTTTTTCATCATTCCAACAGTTTAGCTGAGAAACCTCAATTTACTCTCTTATATTTCAGGTTCAAATTTCTATATCCATCAATAGTGTTGGCAGAAGTTTGACTTGGTCAAACCTGAGATTGGATCATCTGCAGGCAATCATTTGTTGATCTTGTAATGACCAATTGCGAGAGTCACACTGTAAGTTTTCAAAAATTTCTATTGATTACATTGTGTTTTATTTTGATTCTCTAGTTTTCAAGGGTAGATAATGTAACTTTAAAAAAAATGATGGAACAGGTTGATTTAATGGCTGGGTGCAAGGTGGCTGATGGCTGTAGTACTATGATGGTAAGACTTAATCATTCTAATCCCATGCAAAAATACATAAAAAAAAGTCTTTTTGACCTCTTTTTCCAAAAGACAAAAAAACAGCTTCTGATTTTGGAAGATGTTTTCTAAGTTCTAACCCTGTGAGATATTTCTTTTTCCATCAGCATTGCCACCACCACCCCCACCTCCCCTACCTCCACCACCACCACCACCATTGCTGCCACCACCAACACCAACACCACATGGTCTTTTTGTGGTGGTTATGTCACAAATCACAACACATACATTTGGACACCCAATGCTAGTTCATAGCCATTGACTTTTTCATCAAGGCTTTATCAGATTTACCATCTTCTAAAGGAGTAGATCCTTGTAGTTCTTGTCAAGAGATAAGTGACAATCTGTTCGATCTAGTGATGTTCAGAAATTCTTTAACTTTATCCTCTTCCCACTTCTTGGTCAACTTATAGAATAAAGATTTGCATCAATGACATTTTTATATGGACCTAAATTGTTATCATTCTCCTTCATCCCATTGCTGACAATTTTTCACTTATGTAACCACATTTAGGTCACTAGTGTTGGAATGAATACATAATGGGGATTGCTTATGGCTAGCATCTCAAATAATGATAATGATGAGGAAACACCATTACAGGTTAGTTCTCTAAACATGCTCTAACCTTATAAAATTCAAAAAATCACACAACAAGTCTTAAAACTGTCATCAAGTTGTTTACAATATCTTATACAAAAAATTGAGGATTTAATTCATAGATGTATTGACTATGTGTTTTGGTAGGTGCGTTTGAGTGGAGTGGCAATGTTTATTGGTAAGATTGGGCTTTTGGTAGCCGTATCCGTTCTTGTCATCCTTCTCATTAGGTAATTCAAAGTTGCATGGGTATAATTGCCTTTTCTGCTTGCTAGGTTTTTCACTGGATACACAGAGGATGATGAGGGAAAAGTAGAGTTTATTACTGGTAAAACTAGTGTCAAGGATGCTATGGTTGGAGTAATCAAAATTTTCACTGTTGCAGTATGTATCTTTTGCATATATATTTTAATTTAGTTTCATTTTCAACTTTGTAATTCTTGAGGTGTCTATAGGTAGCTATTGTTTATGTTGTAGTGCCAGAAGGGCTTCCATTAGTTGTAACTTCAACATAAGCTGTCCATTTTCTAAAACCATTTCTTTAATCTGAGTTTTGGATGACTAAAATGTTAATTATATATAATTACAGGCTTCCATACTCAATGAGAAAAATGATGTCTGACAAAGCATTGGTATATTGATATTTTGTTCTCATTGACTTGCATAGTTGTATGTATTTTGTTTTAAGTTTTTGGTAATTTTGTATGTCCAGATTAGGCTATCTGCCTGTGAAATGATGGGTTCTGCAACTACAATTTGCTGTGATAAAACTGGAACCTTGACTTTGAATTTGGTGGGATATTTTTCTTTTCTTGGTAGCTCACAATACAACTGGCAGTGTATTTTCCCCTGAGGTAGGTATTTTGAATATGTACCTTACAAGAGCACAAATCCTCTTCTATACCTTTTTTTCTTGGTGTTAGTGATCTTTAATCAATTATGAAAAAAGAAAATTCACTGTCAATGTTGGTTTGGTGCTTAATTAATAGGGAGGCAGAGATGTTGAGGTTTCTAGATCTCCAACAGAGAAGGCCATACTTCAATGGGGGGTTAAGGTTAGTTAGTTCTTGGTTCATATGTTGGGGATAGCATCTTGTTTTGTAGCCTTGATTTTATTTTTAGGTGATGCTCATCATTTCTGTAATTATTGCAGCTTGGAATGAATTTTGATGTCGTGAGGTCAGAGTGTTCAGTTATTTATGCATCCCCATTCAACTCAGAGAAAAAACGAGGTAGTGTTGCAGTCAAACGGATAATTGTATGGAAGCAGTCTCTCTACCTTCTCCTTTCCGAAAATAGTTTGTGTTTTATGTATGTTGTTATTTGGATTAGGAAGATTTGTTTTTCTAGTTTGACTCATGTTAATAAAATAACAATTAAATGCGATTTATTTTGAATATTAGTACAATTATTACATGAAATGGATTGTTTTGTTATATAAGTATTTTATTTTGCATTATGAGACTTTTAAATGTGTTATTTAATTTGAAAATTAGTAAATCTATAAATAATATTTCTTTTAAACATTTAAAATTATGATACGCAAAAATATGTGTCATCTTCATTTATGACATGGCCTTTCTTGACAAGGGCTTTCTTGATACACATTGCGTGTCATTAACACTCGCGTCGTAAGGTTACGACACGCGAATGCGTGTCGTCTTCCTTTATGACAGGGCCTTCCTTGATACGCATTGCGTGTCGTGAACGCGCGTCGTAAATGAGCGTCGTCTCTCTTTATGACAGGGCCTTTCTTGACGCGCATTTGCGTGTCGTCTAAGCCTTTTACGACGCACAATGAACGTCGTAAAAGGATGTTTTTCTAGTAGTGTTCGCTTCTTTGATATGGAAGGCTTAGTTTCATCCTTCTCAGTTGTTTCCTTCTTTACCCTTTTTCCTCGGTTGCTTGGCTTGTCAACTGCATCCAGGGCAGCTTGTTGTTCCGGAGTAAGGACTCGTGGTTCTTTTGGAGGAAGCTTTCTGTATTCCGCCATAACCTTACTTTCTGCTGAGACACACCGGGACATCGATTCAGGAATGGATCCCTTGTGGTGAAACTTCGTGGGATCAGATATGATGATCTTCTTGGTATGAAATGTAGCAATGGAATCGATAAGGACATCCTTCATCACCGAAATTTCCAAAGTATCAATAGCCCTCCTTGTGATAATGGTTTAGAACCTTCCACATGAAATCTCGGAATGAAGAGTGGAAGTATTGAGGATTTGTACAACCTGAGACCAAATTATAGACCCATAATCAAGATTTAAACCGTTGTAAAGACCATAAAGGATTGTCAGAAATCTTTTACTGGTGCCATCCGATCCAGCACTACGTTCTGCCAAGTTTTTTATCAAAAGAGTAAGAAGCCCGTTCCATTGAGACGGGAGACACGACTTCTTGATCTTTGTAATGGTGGTTAGTACGTCTGTATATCCCATTTCATATAGCATTGAGAATAGCTGTGCAGTTGTGATGAAATCAGGGGAGATAATAGAGGAATCCACCGCAAGATGTAGTAAAGAACAAAACCTCCCTTTGGAAATAGAGGCCTTTTTAGAGTGTATTTGAATGTAGATGTGTTCTTTGTTCTTGTCGAAGGTTGATGTAGAGTAAACTTGGGATAAGAGAGACATGCGAACAACTTCAAATTGAGTTAGGGCCTGAACCAACGGAGAATACTTCAAACACTCCACAACTTGTAACATATAGGAATCATACAGGAATGGATTGAGTTCAATGATCATGTTTTGATTTGGCTTAATGGAAAGAAATGCCGAAGAAGCAGTCTGATCTTGAACTGAAGAAGAAGTCGCCATTGTTGATCGAAGAAGGAAGATGAACAGTTCAAATCACCGCTATAGAAGAGAAACTTTGTGACTGGTAAAAGACAAAGAATCATCAAAACCCTTTATATACCGTTCCTAGGAGAGAGAAAAATCATGAGGATAATGACGTGATCACTAAAACGTCTCCTGAAAAAGTGCTATGTGACAGTTTGGGTGCTCCAAGAAATACGTCAGCACGCGTGCGGAGAAGGACCTTTAAAATTCACTCGCCAAGTACTTATCCTTAATCGTCGTTTGAACTTCAATATGACTTCAAGAGACATGAATTCCCCTATGTAAACAAAACTTGAACCAACAGCAACTAGAGTTTTGGAAAATAAAATTTTCGTGCAATAGAGTGACAACCGATAAAGAAATAAAGCAATTGTGTATGGAATATGCGTGATGTCTTAAAAGAAGACAAAAAGCAGGTGATTCCGGGCAAGAATCGCTTCCTTCAAGGTCAAAATAGACTTGAAGTGCTTGTGTGGAATCCTGAAAAATACGATCAAGTGTTTATAGAGAAACATTGAAAGGCTTCTTTTCAAGATATAGGCTTAAGGGTGGCTTATTTTCAACCAAACATTAATACTTAACATAAGATCAATTGTTGGAAGAAATACTTGTGAGACCAATGTGGTCTGTTGAACAAGTAGGTGAGATGTAAGTTGGAGGGTCAATGGATGTAATAGAAATCCAAAAAAAATAAACTGGATCTTGCTGGGAAGAAATGCCTTGGTTATATACAATTTCATAAAGACCACGCAAAAAAAAAGGATTTCATTGGGTAACCAGTAAGTTCTTGAATTTAATAATTCACCATCAATTCATTATTGGAGTTGGATTATGGGTTTCACTCAGCACGTGGCATACGTATCCAAGATCACAAACACAGACTTTGTGCAACCATAAACCTTAGTGGTAAGAACCGACAGTCTCAAGGGTTACATTGGTGAATTGAAAGTCGATAGAGAATATAAGAAGGTGGTTTGAGAACCGAAAGTACCTTCTGCTATAAAAATATGACCAAGCAGAGAAACTCTTGACTCAAATGAGAAGAGTAAGGTAGCTCTAGACGGAGTTGATGTAGATGGCCTTATTGGGAAGAAACGATAGGTATAGATCGAATCATTAAGGCCTACTCGACGTCATAGAGGCTTTGGTCAACATGCATCAACATGCTTCTAGGGACCCTTAACTAGTTTGTATAGAAATCATTGTACCTGACGAAACTCCAAATTCTTTGGTTTTGTAACTTTTGGGACCTAATTAAAGTAAGAACAAACACACCACACAAAACGAACAAATCGAAAAATATCTTGAAATATTTAGTTTTCTGAATAAAAATAAAAAGAAAATAATAAGAAAAATATTTATGGATTTTTGAAGTTTTCTGAAAAAAAAAATAAAGTAAAAAAAAATAGAAACTAGATAAAAAAACATAGACCAAATGAAGAGAAGAGAAGTAATTTACACAGTATACAACCGAAACCTTATCTCAATTGAGTGAATCGAAATAGACCGAGCATTCGGTTCATTTCGGTTCTTAAAAATGTCAAAGCCGAAATAGACCGAGCGTTCGGTTCATAAAAATTTCAGAGCCGAAATAGACCGAGCGTTCGGTTCATTTTGGTTCCCAAAAAATAAGGAGCCGAAATCGATCGAGCGTTCGCTCCATTTCGCTTGTGTAATTTTAATGAGAGATTTGAGTGTTTGGTACCGACTCTGCTTCCATCATACCCAAGCCTTGTAAGATTTTGTTAAAGAGTGCTTCAGGTAATGCCTTAGTGAATATGTCGGCCAGTTGATCAGTAGATCGAACAAAATGTACTTCTACGTTCCTTTCTTCGATGTGATCCTTGATAAAATGATATCTAAGTGC
This sequence comes from Lactuca sativa, assembly GCF_002870075.4. Taxonomy (NCBI): domain Eukaryota; kingdom Viridiplantae; phylum Streptophyta; class Magnoliopsida; order Asterales; family Asteraceae; genus Lactuca; species Lactuca sativa. Next base: position 352,533,558 of record NC_056626.2, read on the forward strand.
AATATGCTTAGTTTTGGAATGTTGTACTGGATTGTGACAAATCCTTATTGCACTTTTTGAATCACAATAGAGAGGAATCTTCTTCATGTTTAGTCCGTAATCTCTTAGTTGACTTTGAATCCATATAACTTGAGAAGTACAAGAAGCTGCAACTATGTATTCGGCTTCTGCTGTAGAAAGTGACACACATGTTTGCTTTCTAGACTGCCAGCTAACAAGTTTTCCGTCAAGAAATTGGCATCCACCTGTAGTGCTCTTTCGGTCTAGTCCACACCCTCCCAGATTAGCATTAGAAAAAGCTTGAATAAAGAATCCTGATTTGGCAGGATACCAGAGACCGAGAGATGAAGTTCGCTTTAGATAACGGAAGATGTTCTTTACAGCCAGCATGTGAGGTTTTCTTGGATTAGCTTGAAACCTAGCACAATAGCAAACGAAAAACATAATGTCTGGTCTACTAGCTGTTAGATACATAAGGGACCCTATCATTTGTCGATAAAGCGTAATGTCAACAGCAGGTTTCTCCAGTGACGGTGTTAACTTAGTACCAAATACCATAGGAACCATTACTTTAGAGTCACCTGTCATGCCGAATTTTGTTAATAGACTTTTTGTTTATGCCTCCTGGTTGATAAAGATGCCTTCTGGACCCTGTCAGGCTCTTGGTGCTTGCTTTAAACCATAAACTGCTTTATCCAGCACATAGCAATGATCAGGATATTTCTCGTTCACGAATCCGGGAGGTTGTTCAACATACACTGTTTCTTCTAGTTCTCCATTTAAGAAAGCACATTTGACGTCCATTTGGAAGACTTCAAAGTTTTTATGGGCAGCGTATGCTAGGAAGATTCTAACCGATTCCAACCTTGCCACTAGAGCGAAAGTTTCCTCATAATCTATCCCTTCCTCTTGGCAATATCCTTTTACCACCAATCGAACCTAGTTTCGTTTAACGTTCCCTTCTTTTTCCAATTTGTTTCTAAAAATCCATTTCAAGCCAACTACAGAAGCATCCTTTGGTGTGGGAATCAATCTCCAAACTCGGTTACGTTCAAACTCATGGAGCTCATCTTGCATTGCTTGAACCCAATCAGAATGATCAAGTGCAGCAAGTATTGTTTTCGGTTCGATTTTGGAGATGAATGAGTTAAACATATAGAACTCAACTTTAGAGAGTAATGCAGTTTGTTTCGCTTTTACTTGAGAACGAGTAAGAACTTTGTTAGAAGATTCACCAATAATTTGCTCTTTAGGATGATCCTTGGTCAATTTCACTAACAGAGGATAATTTGGATCATATGCTGGATCCAATTCAGCATTCACTTCTTCTTTAAATTCTGAGTGATCACTCTCGCCTTCATCAGTTGCCTGGTCTTTCTCCCCCTCGACTGGCAAAGCGAAACTAGAGGTAGCATCAAAGTTTGCTTCCTCTGAGAGAGTTGGATTCTCCCCCTCAAATGTACCTTTATTAGATGGGGATGTTGTAGAATTCTCCCCCTCAAAAGATAGCTTGGTTGCACTTGGTGCATTTGAACTCTCCCCCTTAAGCGTTGAGTCGTAGTCTTGAGAGTCAGCAGAGGATTGATTACTTGTAGATTTGGGAATGTCACTTTTCATTTCTTTTGCCGCATCATCAATAATCTGTTGAAGATTATCAATTTTGTTGTCGGCTAGTTTTGCCTCTGAGTGTGCCGCTTTCTCCAGTTCATCGAATAACCGAATGTATTCCTCGAACAGGTTGGATATAGGAACCGAGACTTGTCCTGATGTAGGAAATATTTCTCCTAAGTGACTTTTGTTTCTTTGAACTTTCTTTATGTAATTGTCATCAAAGGTGACATAATATGTTTCTTCAATCCTTTTGGATCGTTTGTTTAAAACTCTGTAAGCTTTCGAGGAGAGTGAATAACCGAGAAATAAACCCTCATCAGCTTTAACATCGAACTTGTTTCGGTTCGCCTTTGAGTTGAGGATGAAACACCTTGAACCGAACACATGGAAGAATTTGACATTGGGCTTTCTATTATTTAAAATCTCATAAGGAGTAAGTGAGAATCGTTTATTAAGAAAGGATCGGTTTTGAGTGTAACATGCAGTTGCCACAGCATCAACCCATAAGTATAAAGGAAGTGAAGCAAAAGAAAGCATGGTTCTAGCGGCCTCACATAAGGAACGATTTCGACTTTCAACGATGCCATTCTGTTGTGGTGTATACGGGGCTGAAAAGTTGTGAGTGATCCCCTTATCAGCTAGAAATTCCTCAAAGTCGTTATTCTTGAACTCCAACCCATTGTCGCTTCTGACATTTCTCACAGTCTTTTTCAGTTGCACTTCCACCTGCTTAATAAATGTCTTCAACTTGGGAGTTTCTTCAGATTTCTGTTTAAGAAAGAAAACCCAGGTGAAACGTGAAAAATCATCTACGATAACAAGTATGTACTTATTACCACCGATGCTTTCGATAGACAAAGGTCCACACAAGTCAGTGTGTAATAGTTCAAGAGCTTCAATAATCTTTGTATTGATCCTTGTAGGATGGCTCTTTCTGCTTTGTTTACCCATCTCACAGGCTGCACACAGATGTTCCTTGTCGAACTTGACAAGAGGGAGTCCTCGAACATAATCACCGAGCACCAATTTATTCATGTCTTTGAAGTTCAGGTGTGACAATCTTCGATGCCATAACCAGCTTTCATCTGTATTTGCCTTTGATAGCAAGCATATTGCCGGTTTGCCACGTATTGGTTTGAGATTTAATGGATACATCTCTCCCTTTCACTCTGATTTCACGAGTACCTTCTTGGATTGTTTTTCAATTATTTCTGATCCTTCATCATCAAAGGACACTTTCAGACATGTTCCTACGACTAGTGAAGACACACTTATGAGGTTATGTTGTAGTCCTTCTACATAACCCACTTTTCGAATCGAGAATTCTCCATTTGTTATCATGCCATATCCCTTGATTGTTCCATAGGAATTATTTCCATACTTGACAGATCCACCATCTTTCAGGGACCGAAACTCCCTCAGCTCTTCCTTCCTCCCTGTCATGTGACTTGAGCACCCACTATCGATATACCATTCATTATCGAACTACTCATCACTGATTACCTACAAATTTAAGCAGATTTAGGAACCCAAAGTCTCTTGGGTCATGGTGAGTTTTTCAGAGAATAAGGAATTGCAGTAGAAATATCAACCGAATATGTTCTTTTTATTAAAGTGGTTTGATCTTTTCTTTTAATTGTATACACTTTGATTTTGGTTTTATCTTGTTTAAACTTAAGTGCATTAGTTGGTTTGTTAGATGGTATGGGCATTTAATTTCTCTTTTGAGATCTTGGATTAATTGATAGTTTCTTAGTGTGGAACATAGAATCAGAAGTTAGTTTGCCCTTTCCTTTGATGTCCTTAAAAGAATTTTCCTTGCATTGGGACTTGGATGTATCAAAACTCCCTTTAGGACCGAAACTGGATTTAGGATTGAAACTGGGTTTAGGGCCGAAACTGGGTTTGGGACCAAAACTGGGTTTAGGGCTGAAACTGGGTTTGGGACCGAAACTGGGTTTAAGGCCGAAACTAGGTTTAAGACCGAATGTTGACTTTTGGTTTTGAGACTTGGAGTAGTAGGAACTTGGGCTGAAATTTTCCTTTACTTTTTCCTTTCCTTTGTCCGTTGAGACCTTCTTAGGAGGCACATAGTTGGGATTTTGGGAATGCTAGTAACTCTTTCGCTCATTCAGATTCTTTGCATATCTTTGATTTCTTAGGCGTTTCTGTTCAGCTAGTTCCTTCTGTGATTTATGTATATTTAAGCTGGCCTTTGGTTTCTCTCTTTGAGTTTCGGTTGTTTTGTTTATAACTTTCGGTTCATTCTTTGGTTCTTCAGGAATCTCTTTAGTTCCACTTGTGCTTGGTTTGTCGAAGCTTGAGGGTTTGTTGATGGGTTCAGCAACATATCTTCCTTTAACCCTCCATGAAGTTTGCTCAGACAAGCCTTCGGTTTCATCTGCGTTGTCAATAGGGGCAGACCAGAAGAAATCTTTGCACCCTTCTGTGTTGTCTTTTTCCACCAGGACTCTTAGTTCTGCTGTTTGTCTAGAAGTGACTCCTTTTGCTGCATACACCTGATTTGGCACAGTTTGAACTTTTTGATAAATGACAGCCTTTTCCTTGAGTTTTTGTGGCTTGTCTTTTATCATGTGAACAAATTCAACCGAATTTTCTGAAATGAGGGGTTTCTCATTCTCAGTATCGCTTTTTACAAATTCGGAGCAATCAATGACATCTTCTACCGAGATTTCACTCATCTCGCTTTCTTCATCAAATTCAGATGTAGTATCAAGGTTCATTCAATTTTCGGAGGTCAATTTGGCATTGGACATGTCAAATGATTTTGAAGTATCTGACTTTATTCTTTATTTATCATTTTCATATAAAATATCTTTTAGCATACACTTATGTTCCCTAGAATCAATGAAGGTTTCTATTTTGTCCAGACCGATTTTGTAAGACACGGATGTTTCATCCGATGACACTTCTGATTCACATTCTGCTATGATCTCGTCTTCCTTAAATTCAAGAAAGGGCAAAACCATTTTGTGAATATTCTTTCCTATCTCACAACTTAAATGTAACTGAGCAATATTTGTATACAAACGCTTAGCAATTAAACAAAAAACATTTCTTTGTTTTAAAAACTTTAAATTGTCTTTTTGTAAATAAAAACTTTCATCCCTAGCTCTAATTAACTCCGCCTCCTTCAGCTCAATCCACATCCTTCTCTCCTCATTATTCGAAGACACCCTGCTAAGTTGGTCGGTTAGGTTAGAATTCACTAAGCGAGTTTGCATGAGACTACCACTTAAGTTAGAAAATTTAGATTTTAATTCATTTAATTCTTCTTCATAATTTGTTAATGGAACTTTAAGTGATTCAAGAATGGATTGTACCTTTTTGATCAACCTATCACAGTCGTTGATCTGCTCACTTACTGGCTTTGTTGCAAAATATTTGTTTCCTGTCATATTCGGTTCCTCACTTGCACTTTCGGTTGATGGACTGGCCAAGACGATCAAGCATTTGCCAGCTGAATCTTCTTCCTTTGCAACATAAGCCTTTCCATGAGTGGGCTTTCTTACCTCTTCATCTTCAGAGTCGGTTGATCAAACTTCTACGACACCGAACTTGTCTTCCTCTACAGTCTCCTGCACAATCAAAGCATTCATAGTACCTTTTGTACTGTTAGTTGTCTTCTTTTTCTTTATTTCTTCCAGCTTGCGCATGTAGTACGCCTCATCATCTTCACCATCTCTTTTCTCAGCCATTTTTCTCAGCATGCAGTCCTTGGCAAAGTGATTCTTTCCGTGACAGTAAATACAGTCGTATCTAGAGTCTCCTGCAAGTTTTCTCTCCTTCTTGTCTTCATCCTTTTGAGAAGAGACCTTCTCTTCATCCTTCAACTTTTCAGAGCTGTAACTTCCCTGCCAGTTTCGGTTCTTACTGACCGGGAATTTTCTTCTTGCAAACTTCTTTGGATTGGTGACCATCATAGCATACTCCTCACTTGTAAGGTCACATTCAGACAAATCGGACTCTTCTTCTTCTTCTTCTGCAATGCCTTTTTCTTTTGAGACAAGGGCCAACGATCGTACACCAGAAACCACTTTTGCTTCTTTGGTTATGACACTTTAATGGGACTTAAGTATTCCCACAAGTTTCGCTAGCGAACAAGACTTAAACTGTTCATGCGCTTTTACGGTGGAAACCACAGCCATCCATTCTGGTCTGAGTCCATTCATGAAAGTTACTTTCTGCTCAATCAACTTCCTCTCTATTCCATGTTTTATCATCTTACTTAAGAGATGATTGAAACGATCAAAAGTCTGTATTAGCTTCTCCTCAGGTTTTTGTTTGAAAACTCCAAATTCTGACAGCAACAATGTTTGAATGGAGTGTTCAAGATCTTCATCGGTCGAATAGAGCTCTTTCAACCTATCCAAGATTTCTTTGGCTGTCTTGCACGAACTTACTAACCGAAACGTGTTAGATTGTAACGTGAATCTTATCATTCTCATGGCCTTCACGTTACACAACAGCTTGTCTTTTTCATCCTGTGGCATCTTCTGTTCATCAACAACCAACTTGTTATATTCTGTTTGAGTCTTGACTGTTGTGTTCGTTCCAGAATGAACAAACGGTCCGAGTGTGATGGCTTCCCATATGAGATAGCCATTATCCTCAGATCCTACCACGTAGTCTTCAAAGTGATGTGCCCACACTTCATAGTCCTGGGTGTAGAGTATGGGTGTTCTGGTAGTGGATCCAATGCTGTTTGAGATGTTGATTGGGTTTGTTTGCGAGTCATCGTGAGACATGGTGAGCTGCTAGAATCTAACCTGTAAACTTGAGATTAGGGTTTTATCTAAAACTTAGTTGTCGTCGAACCAAAGAAGTCGACTTCTTATTTATATGATAAAAGCGGAAACCTTAACGAATTCTGAATACATAAGGAATGTGTATTGATCACACAGTCTCCTACTCTGATACCAATTGTTAGAACGTAGTTCTTTCAGGATCGATTGATTCTATGCATGCAAACAAATAAGTACGTAAATATAAACACAAATATGGTTCGAATATGTTGAATGATTAATGCATCAACACCTCAGAAGAGCTCGACTAAGAACTTCAACTGTAGAGGTGTTTTAGGGTTACAATACTCAAATGTAATAATCGTCGTTCTACATTGCACACATGCATGCATATATATAGTCTAACCCTACAAGAGAATCATGGATGGACAGGCCCAATCCGGATATTAAACAAAAAGCCCAAGACGCAACACAATAAGCCCTAACAGTATGTCTCAAAATGCCATAGCAAATGTATCAATTCGAAATTGAAGTTAATATCATATCAAAATATCTAAATAAAACTCCCAGGAATAAACTGCAACTGTGGTGTGTGCCATGCCATCAATCCGAGCTCTTCCCCTTGCTTGCGGAAGTACCAGAAACCAAAACTGAAACTGTAAGCACAAAGCTCAGTGAGCTCCCCCAAACTACCACACACCATACAATAACATATAAATCACATACTGGGCCTTGCCCACTGCATTGGACCGAAATCCGGACTAACTGGGGCCTTGACCCCTACATCGGACCGAAGTCCGGAAACTACATCGGACCGAAGTTCGGACTAACTGGGGCCTTGCCCCCTGCATCGGACCGAAGTCTGGCTAACTGTATCGGACCAAAGTCTGGACTACCTGGGGCCTTGCCCCCTGCATCAGACCGAAGTCCGGCTAACTGCATCGGACCGAAGTCCGGACAAACTGGGGCTTTGCCCCTAAATCGAACCGAAGTCCGGCTAACTGCATCGGACCGAAGTCCGGACTAACTCGCTGAACATGGTATAACATAATCATAACTACTAACATAAACAAATATACTGCATACTGCATCGGACCGAAGTCCGGAACACATAACACAAAAACATGATTGAATCACAAAGACATCAAGCACACTAAACTACTACATCAGACCGAAGTCTGGAAACTAATGCTAACTAGACGGGTTAGCATTATGGCCGTAGACCCGTTCCTACTGGAAAGAAAATTCACCTAAACTGTTGAACCCGACCGATAACTCACCGGCTGCTAACCGACAACTCTCCGAAATGCTGCTCCTCTAGCTCCCTGAGCAACCAATACCAATAACAACAGTTTGACTAAACTGTCCTCCCAGGGTCAACTAAGTCAACTTTCATCAAAGTCCTGGTCAAAGTCAACCTTCCTGATTGACTCTACTCGCCGAGTCAACCCGTCGACTCGTCGAGTTCTTATACTCAGAAAACTCCCATAACACAAATCAATTCGCCGAGTCGCCCTAGGACTCGTCGAGTTAAACGATCTCAAAATTTCATCTTGACCAACTCATTGAGTCGCCAACCGACTCACAGATCCGAAGCTTAACCAAAAGAGGTTGGGGTTCTACGACCTGACTCGCCGAGTCCAAGAACAGACTCGCCGAGTTGTTCTTCCAACTCGTCGAGTTCCTACCCATCTTCATACAACTCGCCGAGTCCACCCATGTGACTCGCCGAGTCGCTTCAGATCTTAATCCATACAGTGGCTTTTCGAGCCATGCAGGGGTCCAAACTGTAGATCCACTCTTCTAAGGCCCACACTTGACGTAAAGTTGCAAACTTTACGTGAAACCAAGGAGCTATAGGCTAATTAGGGCTAGGGTTTAAGAAAAACATGCTTCACCAACACACCAAGGGCTGATACTTTATGGGTTTTTGGACCATGAAAAGCCTAGATCTAAAGTAGCAAACTCAGATCTGGACTTCTAACTCGAAATGGCTCCTTAACATGCCAAAATGGCCCCAAGACATCATCCGAGAAAAGATCTAGAAGCAACAAAGACAAAGTGACAGATTGTTACCTTCAAACTGATGCTCACAACCAAAGAGTTGAATCCTCTAGCTCCTTAGTGGTCAAATCCTCCAAATCTTTCTCTTGTAAAGGCCCCAAGCTCACTTTCCTCCTCCTCTTACTCAAATTAGGGTTTGGAATCGCTTAAAGAAGCTTCTAGCCAGCAAGGGGGCTGAGGAGAGGACATAAGGTCCTTTAAATAGGGTGCAAACCCTAAGATTAGAGCTTTTCTCATCCAGACCAGACTCGTCGAGTCCACTAGCCGACTCAACCGAGTCGGTCACTTATTCTATAACCCGGATCCAACTTCGACTCGGCGAGTAAGTATACCTACTCGTCGAGTCCCTTCTTCAATCTACACTTTAAGCTCTTAACTCAAACTTCTGAATTTTGGGATGTTACAAGAAGTATATGAATGCTTCATTTTGGAGGTTGGGAGATATATGTGGCGCGTCATCGCTTTCGATAATAACACATTGAAAAAAGTTTCTAAAGCCGAAAGGGCTGGCATGTTCCAGCATCTTTCGGTAACTTATTTATAAAGTTATATTTAATATGTTTAATTTTGATTTATTTTTAACTTCTCTATTTTTTGTAGACATGGTTTGATTTTGGAGCGATTTCAAATGATCTGCAAACTCCAGTTTATTGGGCGTCACTAAACAATCGGATATATACGTGGTATAGAGGCCACAAACCTGTTGCAAAAGCCCGTTTTACTGATTTTGAAAGGGATGTAGAGGCAGCAAGGGCTCAAGCACCTGATGGTACGTATCTACAGTGTTGGAGTGATACTATTGACCACTTCTTAATAGATAAGCATAAGAAACGATCCATTAATAATAAAGAATGCAGGAAGATGCAAGTAGTTAAGAATCATGGAGGGACATGCAGTTATGGTAGTGCTTGTTTTAAGAACGTAAGTTACATTAATGTTTATTTAGTTATAACATCTTTTTTAATGTTTATTGAAGTATAACATATTTTGTAATGTTAAACAAATTTTGAATATACTTGAAGCATTTCACCGTGGCCATGTGAATATACAAGGGAAATTTGTTGATATGTTAGTTGAAGACCAATATGTAAGTTTTTATTACTTAAAAATGAAGTAGATTTTAGTTTTTGGTGTTAGTTTTAAACTATATTGACAATCATCATGAAATACATAATGCTTTAGTTGCTGAGGTTGGTTTACAGACTCAGCTCAATATATAGCCGACTCTAGTGGTGAACCAAACTCCATTGATTGGATCGCAATATTTGAGAAGGTGTGAGGTGCTCGAAGAGGGCATGTGAGAGGCATTGGGCCTAAACCTCATTCTGCAGCGAGTATAAGTTTTCCATCCCAATGGTAGTCACAAGCACCACAACCAACACAAGTACTTATTAAATTCTTAAATAATTTGATAGCTTTGTTATATTGTTAAGAACTTGATGCATTTATAGTAATTTTTGGTAGTTTGGTAGTTTGTTACATTGTTAAATACTTCAATGATTAGGTGGTTTAATAGTTTTTTAACTTGTTAACAAATTAATTTATTTGGTGGTTTGATAGTTTGTTAAATTGGTAATGACTTAACGTGCTTGTGACTTAATTTTAGGATGTAGATGTGAATGCTTTTCTTCAAAACCTGAAGTTTGTGAATGTAATTGGAGATATTATCTGCTCGTTTAAGAACCAAATCAACAACGAGCAAAACAATGATGTGGAAGACGAAGACACCTAATATTTCTTGTTTTATGCTATGGATGATGTTACTTTAGATTTATTAGATATTTTATAGATAGTATATGTGATGTTTATTTTTGATTTATTAGATAGTTTATGTAAGGTGATATATTTGATGTTTTATGTAATGTGGTATTTATTGTTTTATGTTATTTGATGTTTTATTTAATGTTGTATGTATTGATTTTGGTATTTTTATAAAATCTGTATTTTATAATATATAAACTAGTATCATATATAAACTGTTTAAAAAAACATTAAGGACGGCAAAATTTGTGACGACATGCTCCAATTGCGACGACACCTACCTTCGGAAAGCCTTGACGGTATAAACTCCGACCGGTGGCCAGAATACTGATAGAGGTGACACTAATAGCGACGATGAAGCCTTTTAGCGATGACATGTATTAGAGACAACAGTAAGTGCGACGACAACTGAGTTTTAGCTACGAGGTAATAGCGGCGACCCTTTAGCGACGACAAGTCGTCGCTAAAGGTATTAGCGACGATTATCAAAATCAATAACGACGTAACGATGCTTTTTTGTCGTCGCTAAGGTTTTTTGTTATGTTCCTCAAAGTTTCCACTCATTCTAAGTTAAGTTTTGAATCTGAATTGCATCTATTTTCTACACACAATTTCAGCTCATTGTGATTCACATTATAAATATATTTTGTATTTGGATTTTTCAAAACTAATTCATATGAAATTGACCGTCGTACTTGATTTTTTTAGTAATCATTATCATTTGCATGTGAATTTTGAATAATATTCAGTTGTAAATCTTAGTAAAATTAACTCTCATTTGTGTATACTCAAAATGTTGAGATAGTAATAAAAAAAAATCAAATGAATTTATCTAGATTCATGCGTGAAATTAATTATATTTATTACATATGAATATTTTAGTCAAAATTACATCTATTGTGAATATTTATTTGTATTCACATCTAAGTTTGATATGTCTAGCTGGATCATTATTTGCATACATATTTATGATTCGTATTGAGAGTGGGAGAGTTAGTATCAAAATTCAAGGGTAGTATAATTTTTTTTTTCCCGTTGTAACATATAATAAGCTAAAAAATAAAAAATCATAATTTCATTAGACATAAAAAAAACATTATTCAACTTGTGACGAGTAAAACAAAGGTAGTTTCAATAATATATAACCAAAGGAAAAGTGTGATGTGTTGCAATTTTACCAACAAATGAGTGATGCGAGTAATTCCCTTCAAATTGATAAATTTCTCCTCATTAAGCAAAAAATGATAATAAATATCAAGTTTGACTATTAAGATCTACTCTTTGTGAATCATCAAAATCATTTTATATATCTCATTATATATACTTACTAATTCTAAAGATCGCACTTGAATAGTTCTTAGTTCTGATTGGACCAACATCAATTTCATTTTTTTTTATCCCACCGCCTCCAAACTTGCTGGCTAGGTTTAAGATAATGGGCTTATGTGATGCCCTATGTTTTCCACCGCTTCCACTTATATACGTGTCTGCCTTCTGTTATCTAAAGCGATACGTGTCTGATGCTTCCACCGCTCCATCTCTTTCTTCTTTCCGAACCTTCCACCACCGCTCCAGGTAAGTTTCAAGGATGTCCAACCGGTATGCCCTGCTCCTCTCTTTTTAAATCCATCACATGTTCCTCTTCACCTTTCTTCTTCTTCTTCTTCTTCTTCTTCTTCTTCTTCTTCTTCTTCTTCTTCTTCTTCTTCTTCTTATTTTTTTGGCAGATTTGGTTATTAACTGTGGTTTTTCGTTGGTTTAAGGGGGTATGCCAGGGGTCAAATTAGGGTCCATGAATTATAGATTTATGAAATTGTGATGATGAGAAGATGTCGACCGGTGATGATTCAGAAGATTTTTCAGCATAGGCTAAAAGATTGATCGGCGGATTAGGCCTGATCGGCGATTAGGCCTTGCAATTGAGTTTCATCCGATTCTCCACCTCCCAGAAACTTCTCTCGCTGAATGTCTGCTTCGGAGGTTTGATTTTGTTGCTTCCTTGCTTATTTTTTGATACACTGATATGCCACCAGCTGAAAGGTTCCAGCTCTGTACATCGTGCTTTTGTTAATTTGACGGAGGAGGAACGCCATAAACAGCAAATCCATTCCATCAGGTATATCGATTACTGACACGTTTTTTGACCACAGGTTGTAAAATGGTTTCGTTTTTTTTCTTTTTTTTTTTTTTTTTTTTTTTTTTTTTTTTTTTTACGATCAGGAGAGGGAAGCTTCTTTGAATGGAACTTTATCTGATATTAATCAATGGGTTGATGGATTCACAGGTTTAACTCTTATAAGAACCATAATCCAAATATATGATAAGATTATTGTATTAATTTGTGAAACTTTTGCATTGTTTCTCAGATGATACTCCTGCATCTGCACCTGCTTAAGAGGGTCTGGATCAATCTTTAGAGGGTTGGCTAGATAATTGTCTAATAAATGATACAGAAATGAATTTATGTGTTGGTAGTTTGTATGTTTTTTTTTTTTTATAAACCTCATTAATTAATAACCAAAAAGATTTGACTAATTTTAACAAGTTCATGACAGGAATCCATCTAACAAAGATAGTAAGGTTAAAAAGCCATCAAATTTTTTGATAAGTTAATTTGATTTTTATTCGATTAGTAAATATAGACACACCTACTTCAATCTCGTAAGGTTAAAAAGCCATTGAATTTGTTGATCTGTTATATATGTTGACTGTAGGAAATTCTTGCTACAGTTTTTTTAACAATGGCAAATTTGTGATTAACAGAGCTAATGTATTGAGAGAAAAACTGAGGCGGTGTTTGCAACTTATGATCCAACTCACGGAATATAGGCTAAAGATTTTTTACAAATATATAATGTGTCAGTAGAATTTGATACTTGAACACAGAAGGTAAATTTTCATCGGACTTTCCTCAATTATAAATGATTTTTGAATTCCTTCAGTTGTGCTTCCGGTTTAAATGTCTGGTCTTTTAACTGTGCTTCCTTTAACTGTGATGATGTTTGTACTTTATATCTTTTACTGACTCATAAATGAATCTTGATCATATTTATCCATTTTTTTTAACTTTTCAGGCACATTGCATTTCAACATGGGGCCATAATGTGGAGAATATGGAGGACGATGGTATCATATTTGTATGGATTCATGAACCAGTTTATGAGGTCTGTTACGAAATTATCCAATTCCCCTTTTTTTACTTCAATTGCTTTTAGGCTGTTGACTGATATACCTAAAATAAAATTATTTTTTTTTATTTTATCCTAATTCAGTTTGATTTAGCTTATTTCAGCATGAACTTGTCAAAAGAGGAACACCAATTGAACAAGAAACCATTGATTGATCGCAATTAGGGATTTCACATTGATCGAATATTGCATTTATTGTTTCTTCAATATCTTGAAATTATGATTAGAAGTTATAATAAATGAATTTTGTTAGTGATTTGTATATTTATCAATTGCTGACAAGTTTACTATGCTGTTTCAGGAAAGATGGGTTCTAGGTTAGTTAAATTATGCAGATTAAGTGATTTCTGAAGTTCCATTTTCACCTAAAATCTGTTCATTTTAATAAGAGTTTTCTTTTGTTTCTATAGAGAGAGCGTACAACATGCTGTCAAGGAAATCATAAATTATCCAAATAAAGAATCTTGAAATATGTGACAACCCGAAATTTCCATTTTGTACGAAAATTATCTATTCAATAGAAGCTAGTCCAGTTTCAACGAATTTCAGACTTTTCCGAATAAGTTTGTGCACATTAGGGTTTACGTTTAAAAAGTTATTAGGAGAGTGGATGCTCATGGGTTGTGAAACTTGAGCCTTTCAAAACTTCATAATGTTAGAATCCAATTCCGGAATTAAAATATTTTTTGCCAAAATATTTCAGGACTATAAATAGATTTCTGAACTAAATTCATTCATTATTCACATTTCCAACTAGAGAAAAGCCATTTTCTCTCTCACGGATCTTCGGGTTTTCATCCCAAATCGTGAGTCTACTTCCCTAGTTGTGTTTTAATGCTTGTTATATGCTTAATAACATAGTTTACATGTCAAATATGTGAGATCCGGGAGTTTACCGCCCAAGAACGTTCTTGGGGAGTAAACTCCAAAACGAAGCCTAAGAGCTATCTAGTCCCATTTCCTTGTTAGGTAACTAGTTAAGGACATTATGTATGATCATTTAAGGCTAGAACACAATCAAGAACACCTAGCTTTAGGTGTTTACGGCCCAAGAGTTTCTTGGACCGTAAACACCAAATTCAAGGGCTAAATGTGCCCAAATCACTCCTAAGGCTTTAAGACATTAATCCTCTATTACGTCTAGCTAATTTGGAGACTTTAACACATCAAAAACACCCCTTAAAGGGAGTTTACGGCCAAGGAATTACTCTTGGGCTGTAAACTCCATGTAAAGGCACCAAAGTGTGCCTAGGGTCCTCTTTAGCCTTAAACAAATGCCTAGAAAGTATTCTACTTGTGTTTGGGACTTGAAAGAATTAAAACACCCACCCCATGAGAGTTTACGGCCGTAAACTCTAGAGGATATGGTCTTTTGGCCGTAAACTCCTCAAAGGAGTATTCTAAGGCCCTAAACTACCCAAAGGATTAAACTCCTCAAAGGAGTATTCTAAGGCCCTAAACTACCCAAAGGATTAAACCACCAAGCTAGGCTTATTCTAGAAATCATTTAGCACTTTAAAACACCCAAAACCACCAAGATTAGAGTTCACGGCCGTAAACTCAAGGGTTTACGACCGTAAACTCCTTGGGTGGGGTTTATTGGGTAGTAAACTCTTATTCAAGGTCATTTGGTACATTAAACCCCTTTAGCCTTGTCCCATATCAACTTAGATGCAACCATTAGGACCTATAACACTTATACAAAGTGTTTACATGTTCCTGGGTGTCCCAAATTATTTTATTAAGTTGTTATTTGGCTAATTAGTTATATATATGCTCATTATATGATAACTAGGCTCGTGCGTGTGAACAAGTCTCCGTTTGCCACTTAGCACGGTATCCGATACTACAATCCAATCCACTCACCACAAGTGAGTTGATACCCCTTTAATTAACTTTTGAAATACTTTTAAATGTTTTAAATACTTTATGGGGGGGGGGGGGATACAAGTTAAATGCTTATAGTTATTGCATAGATCACATGTGATTACAATAATCACATGCGATTAATAACTAGAAAAACCAATGATTTTATCGCTGTTCAATCTGTTTATCAAACTGTTTTACTTCATACTGTTTTACAAACTCTTTTACTTATCAAAGGCTCTTATTTAAACTTTGTTATACTTCATATAAATTGCATGCCCATATATGTATAGATATATAAGCAATGTTTAAAGGGCTTAGGAAGGCCATCCGCCCTATTTCCTTTTCGCGCTTGAGATGTGGTCTGGTGGGATTTCGGGTAGTCGTCCGAAGGTCGTTTCAATATTAGTTATATATCAAATATACATATATAGACATAAAAGTACTTCCATATTCATACTTATCAGTACATCATCAGTAAGTTACCATCGGGGTAACATAGGATCATACTACTACAATTTCTAGATCAACGAGTCAGTTCATTGATGAGTCAATACTTACTACTAGAAGAACATATACAACTATACTAGAAAGAGAACATATACAACGATACTAGAACAAGTAACATTACATTACATATACACGAATACGATAACAATTGTGATCCACTGTATGGGAGCATGCCTTAATTGTCATGACCCGGGTTGTAGCCAGAGTCTCTTGAAGGGAGAGCGTGAGTTTGCATATAGATCTATACTGGATTGACTATCCTACACCTTGCTGCTAGCTACAGCGGGACCGACAGGTCTGCAGGTGCCAAACGTCATACCTTAATTTTTTCGACTATACGTTGTCGTTGTTACCAATATATAGTATGGTGCAATTTATCACATGATACCTTAATATAAATTCGGTTTAAGGTAGTTAGTACAGCAGTAGTTCCTATAATACAAAACTACAGTACTACAATAATTTACCCATTACATACTTTTAGTGATTGTTTCACTTAAACTTTAATGTACAAACTATATTTTGTTAAATGATAGTTACACTTGGGAAATTACACACTTTTACAACAAACGAGCATACAAAACAGTTAAGCCTTGGTAGAAGGCTACTTTAATAGAAAATATAGGTTTTTTCTAAGAGAATCAAACTTGTACAAACACTTACAAACAATTACTTTCATTTTACAAACTTACAATTGAGACATGTTCAAACGTTTTGATAGTAAACATCGAGACCAAAACACTTATGAACTCACCAGCTTAATGCTGATAAACTCTTTCAAAATAACTTGTATTCTCAGGTCATCAGTAGACAGGTACCGAGGCCAGCTTTTGAGAAGATGGAGCGCATCCAAGACTCATCTTATTATTTTGATTTACAGTATTTTTGGTGTCTAACTGTACAGAACACGCTTGTATTAAAATTATATATTTAATGCAATTAATGATGTTGTTTGCTTATTTACATTTATTGTGTTGTGATACTTTACATGACGTCCTCCTCCCCAGAACGTTTCCGCCGTTCTTGGTTTTGGGGTGTGACAGATTGGTATCAGAGCATTGTTTATAGTGAATCAAGTATATCAACCCATAAAAGATATACTAAACTATAAACCCATTAGGGATTAAAGCAATCTGACCAAGAGTCTATACTTTAAATATTAAAATATTTAATTAAGTATACTAGTCTGCATTCATACTAAAATTAGTGTCACAATGACAAGAACAAAAGTATTACGATTGTTAAATATCACAAGTGAGCTCGAGGATGTATGGTCAGTCCTGGGAATGGCATAGCCTGATCAACTATGCTGGTCCTAGGAGTGATTAGCATATGCCCTAGAATGGTTGTGATGTGTTAACAAGTCTAAAAACTTACCAACAATACCACAAGAAGATCAGTAGAACTTAAACTTAAAATACTATAGGTGTATTTTGTACTACTAGTTACATGTATACTATATTCTTATACCTCTCTTCTCGCGTAGATTTAAATGGATGGATTCCATCACGGCGACCCGTACTTTCCAAATGAAGGCAATGCTGGGTGGATCGAAGAAGAGCCCGAAGATGAGCATCCAATCCCTTTGGATGATCACCTCGCAGAAGGCTTTTCTGATGGATCTGACTCCGAGCCTGAAGTCAACAACCTACCGCTAGTAGGTCAAGCCCCGAACAACAACGCTTGACCAATTTTTCCACGTCCTAATCCCTTGTGGGCAACCAACTTGAATCGCTGGAGTGACGAACAGGGTCAACCCTTACCATACTTTGGGGACCGAAGCTTTTACAACATCAGCGAAGGTGGTTCTGCTGACCGAGCTCTGCCAGTCATTATCCGCAGAATAGCTCGTAATGTTGAGCAAGGTCGAGCAGCCATCGACCGAGTCATGGAGATTGATGCCAACTCAGGTGTCAACACAGTCCGCATCCTCCGTCTTGAAGAAGACATGGAACGGACCCGGAGAACAAATGAAACCCTACAGCAACAGCTGGCTGCCTCCCGAGCTGAAGTCTTGGAACTTCGAGCCCGTCAGAGAGCTCAGGAGCGACACCTTCAAGAGGTGTTTCGTCAAGCATCAGACCTCAGGGCTCGCCCGAGGAATTCCCATCGCCGTTAGATGATGTCTAGTACATCTCTGTCTTTTGGTTAAGGAATAGCCTTTAACATCTGTGCTCTAAGTAGCACTTGTCTGTAAAATATTCCTAACTTTCAGTACTCCAATTAGGAATGTAAGAACTATCAAACTTTCTGTATGGTATAATGTAAGACCTACTGTTAGGTCGATTTTCCCTGAACATATTACATCAGTAACACCAGTATTATTGAAATCTATCTAATCTGTGGGAAAAATCTGTACACTTGTGTTTTCCTACTAATATTCTATGTTGTGATCTCAAAGACTCATTCAACTGTTGGGCTATGGTTATTTAGTCCATGTGTCACTCTCACGTTGCTTTCAAATTGATTCTTACCACTTCTTCTTATCTTTATAAATGTATAGCTGAAAGATTCCTCCTTGCAGATCTCCTAGGAATGACCCTGCACCTCCACCGCCTCCTCCGCCTCCGGTCATCGATACTGCAGCCCTGAATGCTGCCGTAGCTGCAGCAGTGGCAACTGCCATGGCCCAGTATCACTCATCTGATGCAAGCAGAGGTGGAACCCCTGTTGAATCGATTCTGGTTGAAACCCCTGTGCGCTCGAGAGAGTGCTCCTACAAGGATTTCACCAACTGCAAGCCGAAGTCCTTTCATGGCACCGACGGAATCATTGCCCTCTCGCAATGGTTCGAGAAGACTGAATCAGTCTTTGAAATCTGTTCATGCCCTGCTGCGAGCAAAGTTAAATATGCCGCATGCACCTTTGAGGGAAGGGCCCTGACGTGGTGGAACAGCCACGTTAAAGCTCTAACTCTCGTCGTAGCCAACGACATGGGCTGGGAAACCATGAAGGACCTCATGATTGAGGAATACTGCCCGAGGGGCGAAATCCAGAAATTAGAGCAGGAGTTGTGGAGCCTAACCATGAAGGGCTCCGACGTAGTCTCCTATACCGCCAGATTCAGCGAACTGGTGGCCCTCTGCTCCAATATGGTTCCCACTGAAGGGAAAAAGATCGAACGGTACATATGGGGGCTAGTGCCTCCGTATCAGGGGAATGTCCTAGCATCAAACTCCGCTACCTTCGACAGTGTCAAGTGATTGGCACAAGGACTCATTGACCATGGAGTCAAAACCCCTGCAACAACAACCACCCTAGCTATCCCGGAAACCCTCCAAACCCGCTGACACAAAGCGGAAACTCTGGGAGGAAAGGAAGAAGACGAAACGAGCTGCCAAAAAGCAGCAAATTGTGGCAGTGCATGCCGCAATAACCCCTGCTGCTACTGCTGCTACCGCTCCGGTGGGTCAGTATGCTGGAAGTTTGCCCAAGTGCAACAAATGCAACTACCACCACAATGGCCCCTGCCAAGAAATGCAGTGCTCTAACTGCCACAGGAGAGGACACACAGTCCGTTTCTGTAAATCTCCGGCGAGACCAATCGCCCAAGCCCCGGCTCTGGCGCGAGCCCGACCTGCTATGGATGTGGCGAAGCACGCCACTATAAAAGGGACTTCCCTAAAGCGAAGAATGCTGGAGGAGCAGGGAGGATACTAGCTATAGGCCACGGGGAAGCAGTTGCTGACCCAACAGTGGTGACTGGTACGTTCCTCCTCGATAAGTCCTATGCATGCATTCTGTTCGATAGTGGAGCGGAGCGAAGCTTTGTTAACCATAAATTTGCTTGCATGCTTAAGCAACAACCACACACACTTAAGGAACAATTCACAGTAGAAATTGCTAAGGGGAAAACTGAAAGGACGAATAGCATATACTTAGGTTGTACCCTAACTCTAGATAACCATTCATTCCCAATCGACCTCATGCCGGTCTCAATAAAAAGCTTCGACGTTATTATCGGCATGGATTGGTTAAGTCTTCATCGCGCCGACATCATGTGCTACGAGAAAGCAGTCCGTCTAAACCTCCCGTCTAACGAAACTCTTATCGTCTACGGCGACAAACCTGGTGCGAGTCTTCGCATTTTATCAAGTATTTAAGCACAGAAGTATCTGCGTAAAGAATACCACGCATTCCTTGCTCACGTCGTCGACACGAACCTCGAAACGAAAGAACTAAAGAACATCCCAGTAGTGAGCGACTTTCCCGACATTTTCCCAGAAGAGCTACCCGGATTACCTCCGCAACGACAGGTCGAGTTCAGAATCGACTTAGTCCCAGGAGCTACCCCAGTAGTCAAGTCGCCCTACCGTTTAGCACCAGCTGAGATGCAGGATCTCTCTGGTCAACTTAACGAACTGCTCAGCAACGGCTTTATAAGACCAATTTTCTCACCTTGGGGAGCACCAGTCTTTTTCGTTAAGAAGATAGACGAATCATTCCGTATGTGTATCGACTACAGGGAACTCAACAAACTGAAGGTCAAGAATCGTTACCCTCTGCCTCGCATAGATGATCTATTCGACCAACTGCAAGGGGCGAACAATTTTTCCAAGATTGATCTGAGATCCGGATATCACCAGTTACGAGTACTAGAGGAGGATGTGCCGAAGACAGCCTTCCGAACTCGTTACGGACACTACGAGTTCGTGGTGATGACATTCGGATTGACCAATGCGCCCGCAGTCTTCATGGATCTGATGAATAGAGTATGCCGACCTTACTTGGATCAGTTCGTCATCGTTTTCATTGACGACATCCTGATCTACTCCCGAAGTAAGGAAGAGCATGGCGATCATCTGCGACAAGTTCTAGGGACATTACGAAAGGAGAAACTTTATGCAAAGTTCTCGAAATGTGAATTTTGGATCCGAAGAGTCGAATTCTTAGGACACGTGGTAAGCGAAGAGGGAATCCACGTGGACCCATCCAAAATTAAAGCCATTGAGAACTGGTCAGTGCCCAAGACGCCTATAGAAATTCGTCAATTTCTAGGTCTCACTGGCTACTACCGCAGATTCATTCAGAACTTCTCCCGAATAGCGAAACCCCTTACAACCCTGACCCAGAAAGGCGTTTCCTTTGACTGGGAAGAGAAACAAGAGAGAGCGTTCCAAATGCTCAAACGAGCCTTGTGCACCGCGCCAACACTATCCTTTCCCGAAGGGATAGAAGACTTCGTAGTGTATTGCGATGCATCAAATCAAGGGCTCGGGTGTGTTCTGATGCAGCGAGGTAAGGTCATCGCCTACGCCTCGAGACAGTTGAAGACACATGAGGTTAACTACACGACCCACGATCTTGAACTCGGAGCAGTGGTGTTTGCTCTGAAGATCTGGAGACATTACTTGTATGGAACGAAAAGCACTATCTTTACCGACCACAAGAGTTTACAACACATTTTCGATCAGAAGGAGCTCAACATGAGACAACGACGGTGGGTCGAGCTACTCAGTGACTACGAATGCGATATTTGTTATCATCCGGGTAAAGCCAACGTAGTAGCAGACGCCCTAAGTCGGAAGGAATATTCTGGTCGAAAAGTCAAGTCATTGTCAATAACCATCCATTCACACTTGTCTAAGCAAATTCAGGAGGCCCAACTTGAAGCCATGAAACCTGAAAATGTGACGAGTGAATCCCTTAGAGGAATGGACAAGAATTTAGAAGCCAAGGGTGACGGAGCCTTATATTTCATGAACCGGATCTGGACACCGAAGCACGGTGGTTTCCGAGACTTGGTCATGACCGAGGCACACAACACTCGGTATTCCATCCACCCAGGTTCAGATAAGATGTATCTGGATCTTAAAAAGCAATACTGGTGGCCTAATATGAAAGCAGAGATTGCTACCTTCGTAAGTAAACGCCTTACTTGCGCAAAGGTTAAGGTCGAGTACCAGAAGCCCTCTGGTTTACTGCAACAACCAGAGATTCCAGAATGGAAGTGGGAGCGGATCACTATGGATTTCATAACCAAGTTGCCCAAGACAACAGGTGGACTTGATACCATATGGGTCATCGTCGATAGATTGACCAAGTCTGCACACTTCCTGCCTATCAAAGAAACTGACAAGATGGAGAAACTTACGAGAACATACATTAGGGAAATCGTGCGGCTACATGGTGTACCGATGTCCATTGTCTCCGATAGAGATAGTAGGTTCACCTCAAGATTCTGGCAATCACTACAACATTCCCTAGGAACAAGGCTGGACATGAGCACAGCCTACCATCCACAGACCGACGGACAGAGTGAGAGGACCATCCAAACACTGGAAGATATGTTGCGAGCATGTGTGATTGACTTTGGAAAGGCATGGGATACTCATTTACCCCTTGTCGAATTTTCCTATAATAACAGTTATCACACGAGCATCAAGGCTGCTCCATTTGAAGCCCTCTACGGCCGAAAGTGCAGATCCCCTCTATGCTGGGCTGAGGTGGGTGATACCCAATTAGCTAGGGGGCAAGCTTCCGACAGTACTCTCACCGGTACGGAGATCATTCGGGAAACGACAGAGAAAATCGTTCAGATCCGTAAACGATTGAAAGCCTCTAGAGACCGACAGAAGAGCTACGCTGATAAACGAAGAAAACCTTTGGAATTTCAGGTGGGAGACCGAGTCCTTCTCAAAGTCTCACCCTGGAAAGGCTTGATACGCTTCGGTAAGCGTGGGAAGCTTAATCCGAGGTACATAGGGCCTTTCGAGATTCTTGCAAGAGTCGGCCCCGTAGCTTACAAGCTCGACCTACCCGACGCACTTCGTAACGTACATTCTACATTCCACGTATCTAATTTGAAAAAGTGTCTGTCCGACGAGACTCTTGTAATCCCACTCGACGAGATCGAGATCAACGAGAACCTCAACTTCGTGGAAGAACCGGTAGAGATCATGGACTGTGAGGTCAAGCAGACGAAGCAAAACCGTATCCCTATCGTGAAGGTTCGCTGGAACGCCAAGCGAGGACCGTAATTCACTTGGGAACGCGAGGATCAAATGAAACTAAAATACCCTCATCTTTTCGCTTAATTTTTGGTTACTTCTCATTTGCTTAAATTCTAATTTCGGGACGAAATTCCTTCTAACGGGGGGATGATGTGACAACCCGAAATTTCCATTTTGTACGAACATTATCTATTCAATAGAAGCTAGTCCAGTTTCAACGAATTTCAGACTTTTCCGAATAAGTTTGTGCACATTAGGGTTTACGTTTAAAGAGTTATTAGGAGAGTGGATACTCATGGGTTGTGAAACTTGAGCCTTTCAAAACTTCATAATGTTAGAATCCAATTCCGGAATAAAAATATTTTCTGCCAAAATATTTCAGGACTATAAATAGATTTCTGAACTAAATTCATTCATTATTCACATTTCCAACTATAGAAAAGCCATTTTCTCTCTCACGGATCTTCGGGTTTTCATCCCAAATCATGAGTCTACTTCCTTAGTTGTGTTTTAATGCTTGTTATATGCTTAATAACATAGTTTACATGACAAATATGTGAGATTCGGAAGTTTACCGCCCAAGAACGTTCTTGGGGAGTAAACTCCAAAACGAAGCCTAAGAGCTATCTAGTCCCATTTCCTTGTTAGGTAACTAGTTAAGGACATTATGTATGATCATTTAAGGCTAGAACACAATCAAGAACACCTAGCTTTAGGTGTTTACGGCCCAAGAGTTTCTTGGACCGTAAACACCAAATTCAAGGGCTAAATGTGCCCAAATCACTCCTAAGGCTTTAAGACATTAATCCTCTATTACTTCTTGCTAATTTGGAGACTTTAACACATCAAAAACACCCCTTAAAGGGAGTTTACGGCCAAGGAATTACTCTTGGGCCGTAAACTCCAAGTAAAGGCACCAAAGTGTGCCTAGGGTCCTCTTTAGCCTTAAACAAATGCCTAGAAAGTATTCTACTTGTGTTTGGGACTTGAAAGAATTAAAACACCCACCCCATGAGATTTTACGGCCGTAAACTCTAGAGGATATGGTCTTTTGGCCGTAAACTCCTCAAAGGAGTATTCTAAGACCCTAAACTACCCAAAGGATTAAACTACCAAGCTAGGCTTATTCTAGAAATCATTTAGCACTTTAAAACACCCAAAACCACCAAGATTAGAGTTCACGGCCGTAAACTCAAGGGTTTATGACCGTAAACTCCTTGGGTGGGGTTTATTGGGTAGTAAACTCTTATTCAAGGTCCTTTGGTACATTAAACCCCTTTAGCCTTGTCCCATATCAACTTAGATGCAACCATTAGGACCTATAACACTTATACAAAGTGTTTACATGTTCCTGGGTGTCCCAACTTATTTTATTAAGTTGTTATTTGGCTAATTAGTTATATATATGCTCATTATATGATAACTAGGCTCGTGCGTGTGAACAAGTCTCCGTTTGCCACTTAGCACGGTATCCGATACTTCAATCCAATCCACTCACCACAAGTGAGTTGATACCCCTTTAATTAACTTTTGAAATACTTTTAAATGTTTTAAATACTTTATGGGGGGAGGGGGGATACAAATTAAATGCTTATAGTTATTGCATAGATCACATGTGATTACAATAATCACATGCGATTAATAACTAGAAAAACCAATGATTTTATCGCTGTTCAATCTGTTTATCAAACTGTTTTACTTCATACTGTTTTACAAACTCTTTTACTTATCAAATGCTCTTATTTAAACTTTGTTATACTTCATATAAATTGCATGCCCATATATGTATAGATATATAAGCAATGTTTAAAGGGCTTAGGAAGGCCATCCGCCCTATTTCCTTTTCACGCTTGAGATGTGGTCTGGTGGGATTTCGGGTAGTCGTCCGAAGGTCGTTTTAATATTAGTTATATATCAAATATACATATATAGACATAAAAGTACTTCCATATTCATACTTATCAGTACATCATTAGTAAGTTACCATCGGGGTAACATAGGATCATACTACTACAATTTCTAGATCAACGAGTCAGTTCATTCATGAGTCAATACTTACTACTAAAAGAACATATACAACTATACTAGAAAGAGAACATATACAACGATACTAGAACAAGTAACATTACATTACATATACACGAATACGATAACAATTGTGATCCACTGTATGGGAGCATGCCTTAATTGTCCTGACCCGGGTTGTAGCCAGAGTCTCTTGAAGGGAGAGCGTGAATTTGCGTATAGATCTATACTGGATTGACTATCCTACACCTCGCTGCTAGCTACAGCGGGACCGACAGGTCTGCAGGTGCCAAACGCCATACCTTATTTTTTTCGACTATACGTTGTCGTTGTTACCAGTCTATAGTATGGTGCAATTTATCACATGATACCTTAATATAAATTCGGTTTAAGGTAGTTAGTACAACAGTAGTTCCTATAATACAAAACTAGAGTACTACAATAATTTACCCATTACATACTTTTAGTGATTGTTTCACTTAAACTTTAATGTACAAACTATATTTTGTTAAATGATAGTTACACTTGGGAAATTACACACTTTTACAACAAACGAGCATACAAAACAGTTAAGCCTTGATAGAAGGCTACTTTAATAGAAAATATAGGTTTTTTCTAAGAGAATCAAACTTGTACAAACACTTACAAACAATTACTTTCATTTTACAAACTTACAATTGAGACATGTTCAAACGTTTTGATAGTAAACATCGAGACCAAAACACTTATGAACTCACCAGCTTAATGCTGATAAACTCTTTCAAAATAACTTGTATTCTCAGGTCATCAGTAGACAGGTACCGAGGCCAGCTTTTGAGAAGATGGAGCGCATCCAAGACTCATCTTATTATTTTGATTTACAGTATTTTTGGTGTCTAACTGTACAGAACACGCTTGTATTAAAATTATATATTTAATGCAATTAATTATGTTGTTTGCTTATTTACATTTATTGTGTTGTGATACTTTACATGACGTCCTCCGCCCCAGAACGTTTCCGCCGTTCTTGGTTTTGGGGTGTGACAGATTGGTATCAGAGCATTGTTTATAGTGAATCAAGTATATCAACCCATAAAAGATATACTAAACTATAAACCCATTAGGGATTAAAGCAATCTGACCAAGAGTCTATACTTTAAATATTAAAATATTTAATTAAGTATACTAGTCTGCATTCATACTAAAATTAGTGTCACAATGACAAGAACAAAAGTATTACGATTGTTAAATATCACAAGTGAGCTCGAGGATGTATGGTCAGTCCTGGGAATGGCATAGCCTGATCAACTATGCTGGTCCTAGGAGTGATTAGCATATGCCCTAGAATGGTTGTGATGTGTTAACAAGTCTAAAAACTTACCAACAATACCACAAGAAGATCAGTAGAACTTAAACTTAAAAATACTATAGGTGTATTTTGTACTACTAGTTACATGTATACTATATTCTTATACCTCTCTTCTCGCGTAGATTTAAATGGATGGATTCCATCACGGCGACCCGTACTTTCCAAATGAAGGCAATGCTGGGTGGATCGAAGAAGAGCCCGAAGATGAGCATCCAATCCCTTTGGATGATCACCTCGCAGAAGGCTTTTCTGATGGATCTGACTTCGAGCCTGAAGTCAACAACCTACCGCTAGTAGGTCAAGCCCCAAACAACAACCCCCGACCAGTTTTTCCAGGTCCTAATCCCTTGTGGGCAACCAACTTGAATCGCTGGAGTGACGAACATGGTCAACCCTTACCATACTTTGGGGACCGAAGCTTTTACAACATCAGCGTAGGTGGTTCTGCTGACCGAGCTCTGCCAGTCATTATCCGCAGAATAGCTCTTAATGTTGAGCAAGGTCGAGCAGCCATCGACCGAGTCATGGAGATTGATGCCAACTCAGGTGTCAACACAGTCCGCATCCTCCGTCTTGAAGAAGACATGGAACGGACCCAGAGAACAAATGAAACCCTACAGCAACAGCTGGCTGCCTCTCGAGCTGAAGTCTAGGAACTTCGAGCCCGTCAGAGAGCTCAGGAGCGACACCTTCAAGAGGTGTTTCGTCAAGTCTCAGACCTCAGGGCTTGCCCGAGGAATTCCCATCGCCGTTAGATGATGTCTAGTACATCTCTGTCTTTTGGTTAAGGAATAGCCTTTAACATCTGTGCTCTAAGTAGCACTTGTCTGTAAAATATTCCTAACTTTCAGTACTCCAATTAGGAATGTAAGAACTATCAAACTTTCTGTATGGTATAATGTAAGACCTACTGTTAGGTCGATTTTCCCTGAACATATTACATCAGTAACACCAGTATTATTGAAATCTATCTAATCTGTGGGAAAAATCTGTACACTTGTGTTTTCCTACTAATATTCCTTGTTGTGATCTCAAACACTCATTCAACTGTTGGGCTATGGTTATTTAGTCCATGTGTCACTCTCACATTGCTTTCAAATTGATTCTTACCACTTCTTCTTATCTTTATAAACGTATAGCTGAAAGATGCCTCCTTGCAAGTCTCCTAGGAATAACCCTGCACCTCCACCGGCTCCTCTGCCTCTGGTCATCGATACTGCAGCCCTGAATGCTGCCGTAGCTGCAGCAGTGGCAACTGCCATGGCTCAGTATCACTCATCTGATGCCAGCAGAGGTGGATCCCCTGTTGAAACAATTCCGGTTGAAACCCCTGTGCGCTCGAGAGAGTGCTCCTACAAGGATTTCACCAACTGCAAGTCGAAGTCCTTTCATGGCACCGACGGAGTCATTGCCCTCTCGCAATGGTTCGAGAAGACTGAATCAGTCTTCGAAATCTGTTCATGCCCTGCTGCGAGCAAAGTCAAATATGCCGCATGCACCTTTGAGGGAAGGGTCCTGACGTGGTGGAATAGCCACGTTAAAGCTCTAACTCTCGTCGTAGCCAACGACATGGGTTGGGAAACCATGAAGGACCTCATGATTGAGGAATACTGCCCGAGGGGCGAAATCCAGAAATTAGAGCAGGAGTTGTGGAGCCTAACCATGAAGGGCCCCGACGTAGTCTCCTATACCGCCAGATTCAGTGAACTGGTGGCCCTCTGCTCCAATATGGTTCCCACTAAAGGGAAAAAGATCGAATGGTACATATGGGGGCTAGTTCCTCCGTATCAGGGGAATGTCCTAGCATCAAACCCCGCTACCTTCGACAGTGCCAAGTGATTGGCACAACGACTCATTGACCATGGAGTCAAAACACCTGCAACAACAACCACCCTAGCTATCCCGGAAACCCTCCAAACCCGCTGACACAAAGCGGAAACTCTGGGAGGAAAGGAAGAAGACGAAACGAGCTGCCAAAAAGCAGCAAATTGTGGCAGTGCATGCCGCAATAACCCCTGCTGCTACTGCTGCTACCGCTCCGGTGGGTCAGTATGCTGGAAGTTTGCCCAAGTGCAACAAATGCAACTACCACCACAATGGCCCCTGCCAGGAAATGCAGTGCTCTAACTGCCACAGGAGAGGACACACAGTCCGTTTCTGTAAATCTCCGGCAAGACCAATCGCCCAAGCCCCCGGCTCTGGCGCGAGCCCGACCTGCTATGGATGTGGCGAAGCACGCCACTATAAAAGGGGCTTCCCTAAAGCAAAGAATGTTGGAGGAGCAGGGAGGGTACTAGCTATAGGCCACGGGGAAGCAGTTGCTGACCCGACAGTGTTGACTGGTACGTTCCTCCTCGATAAATCCTATGCATGCATTCTGTTCGATAGTGGAGCGGAGCGAAGCTTCGTAAACCATAAATTTGCTTGCATGCTTAAGCAACAACCACACACACTTAAGGAACAATTCACAGTAGAAATGGCTAATGGGAAAACTGAAAGTACGAATAGCATATACTTAGGTTGTACCCTAACTCTAGATAACCATTCATTCCCAATCGACCTCATTCCGGTCTCAATAAAAAGCTTCAACGTTATTATCGGCATGGATTGGTTAAGTCTTCATCGTGCCAACATCATGTGCTACGAGAAAGAAGTCCGTCTAAACCTCCCATCTAACGAAACTCTTATCCTCTACGGCGACAAACCTGGTGCGAGTCTTCGCATTATATCAAGTATTCAAGCACAGAAGTATCTGCGTAAAGAATACCCCGCATTCCTTGCTCACGTCGTCAACACGAACCTCGAAACGAAAGAACTAAAGAACATCCCAGTAGTGAGCGACTTTCCCGACATTTTCCCAGAAGAGCTACCCGGATTACCTCCGCAACGACAGGTCGAGTTCAGAATCGACTTAGTCCCAGGAGCTACCCCAGTAGCCAAGTTAACGAACCTCGAAACGAAAGAACTAAAGAACATCCCAGTAGTGAGCGACTTTCCCGACATTTTCCCAGAAGAGCTACCCGGATTACCTCCGCAACGACAGGTCGAGTTCAGAATCGACTTAGTCCCAGGAGCTACCGTTTAGCACCAGCTGAGATGCAGGATCTCTCTGGTCAACTTAACGAACTGCTCAACAACGGCTTTATAAGACCAATTTTCTCACCTTGGGGAGCATCAATCTTTTTCGTTAAGAAGATAGACGGATCATTCCGTATGTGTATCGACTACAGGGAACTCAACAAACTGAAGGTCAAGAATCGTTACCCTCTGCCTCGCATAGATGATCTATTCGACCAAGTACAAGGGGCGAACTATTTTTCCAAGATTGATCTGGGATCCGGATATCACCAGTTACGAGTACTAGAGGAGGATGTGCCGAAGACAGCCTTCCGAACTCGTTACGGACACTACGAGTTCGTGGTGATGCCATTCGGATTGACCAATGCGCACGCAATCTTCATGGATCTGATGAATAGAGTATGCCGACCTTACTTGGATCAGTTCGTCATCGTTTTCATTGACGACATCCTGATCTACTCCCGAAGTAAGGAAGAGCATGGCGATCATCTGCGACAAGTTCTAGGGACATTACAAAAGGAGAAACTTTATGCGAAGTTCTCGAAATGTGAATTTTGGATCCGAAGAGTCGAATTCTTAGGACACGTGGTAAGCGAAGAGGGAATCCACGTGGACCCATCCAAAATTAAAGCCATTGAGAACTGGTTAGTGCCCAAGATGCCTACAAAAATTCGTCAATTTCTAGGTCTCACTGGCTACTACCGCAGATTCATTCAGAACTTCTCCCGAATAGCGAAACCCCTTACAACCCTGACCCAGAAAGGCGTTGCCTTTGACTGGGAAGAGAAACAAGAGAGAGCGTTCCAAATGCTCAAACGAGCCTTGTGCACCGCGCCAATACTATCCTTTCCCGAAGGGATAGAAGACTTCGTAGTCTATTGCGATGCATCAAATCAAGGGCTCGGGTGTATTCTGATGCAGCGAGGTAAGGTCATCGCCTACGCCTCGAGACAGTTGAAGACACACGAGGTTAACTACACGACCCACGATCTTGAACTGGGAGAAGTGGTTTTCGCTCTGAAGATCTGGAGACATTACTTGTATGGAACGAAAAGCACTATCTTTACCGACCACAAGAGTTTACAACACATTTTCGATCAGAAGGAGCTCAACATGAGACAACGACGGTGGGTCGAGCTACTCAGTGACTACGAATGCGATATTTGTTATCATCCGGGTAAAGCCAACGTAGTAGCTGACGCCCTAAGTCGGAAGGAATATTCTGGTCGAAAAGTCAAGTCATTGTCAATAACCATCCATTCACACTTGTCTAAGCAAATTCAGGAGGCCCAACTTGAAACCATGAAACCTGAAAATGTGACGAGTGAATCCCTTAGAGGAATGGACAAGAATTTAGAAGCCAAGGGTGACGGAGCCTTATATTTCATGAACCGGATCTGGACACCGAAGCACGGTGGTTTCCGAGACTTGGTCATGACCGAGGCGCACAACACTCGGTATTCCATCCACCCAGGTTCAGATAAGATGTATCTGGATCTTAAAAAGCAATACTGGTGGCCTAATATGAAAGCAGAGATTGCTACCTTCGTAAGTAAATGCCTTACTTGCGCAAAGGTTAAGGTCGAGTACCAGAAGCCCTCTGGTTTACTACAACAACCAGAGATTCCAAAATGGAAGTGGGAGCGGATCACTATGGATTTCATAACCAAGTTGCCCAAGACAACAGGTGGACTTGATACCATATGGGTCATCGTCGATAGATTGACCATGTCTGCACACTTCCTGCCTATCAAAGAAACTAACAAGATGGAGAAACTTACGAGAACATACATTAGGGAAATCGTGCGGCTACATGGTGTACCGATGTCCATTATCTCCGATAGAGATAGTAGGTTCACCTCAAGATTCTGGCAATCACTACAACATTCCCTAGGAACAAGGCTGGACATGAGCACAGCCTACCATCCACAGACCAACGGACAGAGTGAGAGGACCATCCAAACACTGGAAGATATGTTGCGAGCCTGTGTGATTGACTTTGGAAAGGCATGGGATACTCATTTAACCCTTGTCGAATTTTCCTATAATAACAGTTATCACACGAGCATCAAGGCTGCTCCATTTGAAGCCCTCTACGGCAGAAAGTGCAAATCCCCTCTGTGCTGGGCTGAGGTGGGTGATACCCAATTAGCCAGGGGGCAAGCTTCCGACAGTACTCTCACCGGTCCGGAGATCATTCGGGAAACGACAGAGAAAATCGTTCAGATCCGTGAACGATTGAAAGCCTTTAGAGACCGACAGAAGAGCTATGCTGATAAACGAAGAAAACCTTTGGAATTTCAGGTGGGAGATCGAGTCCTTCTCAAAGTCTCACCCTGGAAAGGCTTGATACGCTTTGGCAAGCGTGGGAAGCTTAATCCGAGGTACATAGGGCCTTTCGAGATTCTTGCAAGAGTCGGCCCCGTAGCTTACAAGCTCGACCTACCCGACGCACTTCGTAACGTACATTCTACATTCCACGTATCTAACTTGAAAAAGTGTCTGTCCGACGAGACTCTTGTAATCCCACTCGACGAGATCGAGATCAACGAGAACCTCAACTTCGTGGAAGAACCGGTAGAGATCATGGACCGTGAGGTCAAGCAGACGAAGCAAAGCCGTATCCCTATCGTGAAGGTTCGCTGGAACGCCAAGCGAGGACCGGAATTCACTTAGGAACGCGAGGATCAGATGAAACTAAAATACCCTCATCTTTTCGCTTAATTGTTGGTAACTTCTCATTTGCTTAAATTCTAATTTCGGGACGAAATTCCTTCTAACGGGGGGATGATGTGACAACCCGAAATTTCCATTTTGTACGAACATTATCTATTCAATAGAAGCTAGTCCAGTTTCAACGAATTTTAGACTTTTCCGAATAAGTTTGTGCACATTAGGGTTTACGTTTAAAGAGTTATTAGGAGAGTGGATACTCATGGGTTGTGAAATTTGAGCCTTTCAAAACTTCATAATGTTAGAATCCAATTCCGGAATAAAAATATTTTCTGCCAAAATATTTCAGGACTATAAATAGATTTCTGAACTAAATTCATTCATTATTCACATTTCCAACTAGAGAAAAGCCATTTTCTCTCTCACGGATCTTCGGGTTTTCATCCCAAATCGTGAGTCTACTTCCCTAGTTGTGTTTTAATGCTTGTTATATGCTTAATAACATAGTTTACATGTCAAATATGTGAGATCCGGGAGTTTACCGCCCAAGAACGTTCTTGGGGAGTAAACTCCAAAATGAAGCCTAAGAGCTATCTAGTCCCATTTCCTTGTTAGGTAACTAGTTAAGGACATTATGTATGATCGAAGGAGTATTCTAAGGCCCTAAACTACCCAAAGGATTAAACCACCAAGCTAGGCTTATTCTAGAAATCATTTAGCACTTTAAAACACCCAAAACCACCAAGATTAGAGTTCACGGCCGTAAACTCAAGGGTTTACGACCGTAAACTCCTTGGGTGGGGTTTATTGGGTAGTAAACTCTTATTCAAGGTCCTTTGGTACATTCAACCCCTTTAGCCTTGTCCCATATCAACTTAGATGCAACCATTAGGACCTATAACACTTATACAAAGTGTTTACATGTTCCTGGGTGTCCCAACTTATTTTATTAAGTTGTTATTTGGCTAATTAGTTATATATATGCTCATTATATGATAACTAGGCTCGTGCGTGTGAACAAGTCTCCGTTTGCCACTTAGCACGGTATCCGATACTTCAATCCAATCCACTCACCACAAGTGAGTTGATACCCCTTTAATTAACTTTTGAAATACTTTTAAATGTTTTAAATACTTTATGGGGGGAGGGGGGATACAAATTAAATGCTTATAGTTATTGCATAGATCACATGTGATTACAATAATCACATGCGATTAATAACTAGAAAAACCAATGATTTTATCGCTGTTCAATCTGTTTATCAAATTGTTTTACTTCATACTGTTTTACAAACTCTTTTACTTATCAAATGCTCTTATTTAAACTTTGTTATACTTCATATAAATTGCATGCCCATATATGTATAGATATATAAGCAATGTTTAAAGGGCTTAGGAAGGCCATCCGCCCTATTTCCTTTTCGCGCTTGAGATGTGGTCTGGTGGGATTTCGGGTAGTCGTCCGAAGGTCGTTTCAATATTAGTTATATATCAAATATACATATATAGACATAAAAGCACTTCCATATTCATACTTATCAGTACATCATCAGTAAGTTACCATCGGGGTAATATAGGATCATACTACTACAATTTCTAGATCAACGAGTCAGTTCATTGATGAGTCAATACTTACTACTAGAAGAACATATACAACTATACTAGAAAGAGAACATATACAACGATACTAGAACAAGTAACATTACATTACATATACACGAATACGATAACAATTGTGATCCACTGTATGGGAGCATGCCTTAATTGTCATGACCCGGGTTGTAGCCAGAGTCTCTTGAAGGGAGAACGTGAGTTTGCGTATAGATCTATACTGGATTGACTATCCTACACCTCGCTGCTAGCTACAGCGGGACCGATAGGTCTGCAGGTGCCAAACGTCATACCTTATTTTTTTCGACTATACGTTGTCGTTGTTACCAGTCTATAGTATGGTGCAATTTATCACATGATACCTTAATAAATCCGGTTTAAGGTAGTTAGTACAGCAGTAGTTCCTATAATACAACACTACAGTACTACAATAATTTACCCATTACATACTTTTAGTGATTGTTTCACTTAAACTTTAATGTACAAACTATATTTTGTTAAATGATAGTTACACTTGGGAAATTACACACTTTTACAACAAACGAGCATACAAAACAGTTAAGCCTTGGTAGAAGGCTACTTTAATAGAAAATATAGGTTTTTCTAAGAGAATCAAACTTGTACAAACACTTACAAACAATTACTTTCATTTTACAAACTTATAATTGAGACATGTTCAAACGTTTTGATAGCAAACATCGACACCAAAACACTTATGAACTCACCAGCTTAATGCTGATAAACTCTTTCAAAATAACTTGTATTCTCAGGTCATCAGTAGACAGGTACCGAGGCCAGCTTTTGAGAAGATGGAGCGCATCCAAGACTCATCTTATTATTTTGATTTATAGTATTTTTGATGTCTAACTGTACAGAACATGCTTGTATTAAAATTATATATTTAATGCAATGAATGATGTTGTTTGCTTATTTACATTTACTGTGTTGTGATACTTTACATGACGTCCTCCGCCCCAGAACGTTTCCACCGTTCCTTGTTTTAGGGTCTGACAAAATAGGTCGTACAACATGTTAACTAATATAGTAATTGTAACACCCGGATTCCCATGTATGATATTTTGTTCTTTTATTTTTGGGTTTTGTCGGGGAACTCGGCGAGTTGGCCTCTAGACTCGCCGAGTATGGTCGCAGATTTGTACGCGAGTTCACAGCTGGACTCGGCGAGTTCATGAGTGGACTCGGCGAGTCCATGCTGTTTAATGAAACCCTAATTTCCAGGGTTTGAGACCTATTTAAAGGGCCTTATGGCCGTCATTTGCGGCCACTAACCCCAGAGAGAAACCCTAAAGAGATCTAGAGCGTTTGTGAGGAAGGAGAGGCCAATCTTGATATTTGGTGGGTGTTTTTGCAAGAAGGAAGTGTTTAAGGCAATAGGAAACTGTAGGAGGTGCTATTTTTGGTGGTTTTGAGCTCATAGAGATTGCATTGAGGTATTATTCTCGGACCTTCTTCAGTTTTGGTGTTGATTCTTAGTGTTAGGGTTTTCCAAACCCTTTTAGAGATTGATTAAGTGGTGTATTTGGTCCCTCCTCGAGTTTGTGTTCTGGATCTGGACCCAAAGAGGTCCAAAGACTTTAACCCTTGGAGCTTTATGAGTCTTTTTGGAAGTCATGAGCTTGGAATGTCATTTTTGGGGCTAAATCACCATTTTGGACCATTTCTATGTTATTTGTGTGTCAAGGTCTGAACTTTACGTGATTATCATGCTTGGGGAGGCTAGATCTATAATTATATGGAACAGATCTGACCTCAAAAGTTGTTTTGAGATTGTGCATGGCATGAACTCGCCGAGTCCCAAGAACAGACTCGGCGAGTAGTATGAAGGTTTCCCGTTAATCACTTAGTGAGTTGTGACATCCCCAAAATCTCGGCCAGAAAAGACCGATTTTCATTTATGCTTTTAAAATAATTTTAGAGTAAATCCTTTGATTTGAAAGAGTTGCGGAATTTGTTCCCAAAAACAAAACATGATAAAACAATGTTTACCAAAGCATTTCATAAAAGAAATGTATTTTTCATTATATAATCAAAACTCGGGGTGTCATGTTCCGATACAGACCAATAAGCATAAACGATAACATTACAAGTCATTCAACAAATATATACATATACAGACTTGCAAACAAAACAACTTGATGGTTAATCCATCTTATGCCCTCGCGCCACTTCCTGTAATATAAATAAAACTGAGTGGGTCAGGCTTGGGAGCCTGGTGAGCATATAGGGTTTTCAACCCACAATAAATAATTATATTTAATTTCCACCAACCAACAATAACCCAATTACCCATTCCTGTTATTCTCACTTTATGTCCCTAAGACAACTAACATAAGGGACCTAGTCTAAGAATATTTCATCGGGGCGACAACACATGCTTCGGGGGTACCTCAGCAATATAAGTCAAATAAGGCAACCATGAGGGGGATGGAGTACAGCGAATGAACACCCAAGTTCATTAACACCTACAGGTGGCGAACCTGCTAATGTTCCACAAGACTATCTAGAAAAGTCCGTGGTCGTCATCTAAACTCCGCTAGATGACTAATCAAACAACAACGAGGCCTCTCATCTGTTTATTACACACCAACTATCTACCCATGTTCTACCTAACATATTAGTAGATAAAAATATACATTTTATACATAGTTAAAAACCTATATAGCATGCTTTAATCAATACATATTCCACATAACAGATGAGGCACACACACATAACACGTATTTCATAGAGAATAAATCAGATCTATGAGATAGAAGAGAGTGAATACACATTCACACATATAACAACAAAATATATACACATAATACGTATTCCGTATAAAATACTTCATAATTATGCGTTAGAAGAAAATAACTACACACTCACACATAAAAACAACAATATACTTAATACACTCAAACCATACTTGTATTGTTATCGTGTTTATGAAAGGTAGTATACACTCACTTGATCAGAAGATGATCGGACAACACTACGACTTGTAGAAGTAGTATTCTTCAGCAGATCTGGAAGATCTCTACAAAAATCAAACTTCTCGCAGGCAAAGCTTCGGCTCGGGAACCGCACCTCTCGGGATCTTCGGGATCTCGGGACTTGCTTCAGGGCTCGAGAATAATACCGGGGCTTCGGGGTATTTCTGGCATGCAAATCGATGCAAAACGGGAGAGAGAAGAGAGAAAAATAGCAATTGAGTCGGCTGCCCTCGCATCCTATTTATAGGAGGCTGGAGCCTCGGAGTACGTGGGGCGTACTGCTCCGAAATCGTCACTGTGTTCGTCATCCGAAGTCCTCGAGTGCGAGAGTCGACATCCTCGGTGTACGCGGGGCGTACTTCGGATGAGTCCGATGACTCGTCCTCGGATAATACAAGAATTAAAGATTTAATTTAAATACAAATTATTTAATAAACTTCAGAAATTCATATCTTCTTCATACGAACTCCGTTTTCGACGTTCTTTATATCCACGCGAAGGTGAGACTACGCTCTACAACTTTCAGTTAGACTCCGTCGGCTAATTTTAAATTTATTTTTATTATTTATTTTTAATAGGCCGGGACAGAAAAACTTCGTTATAAATTCATAACTTCTTCGTTTGACGTCCGTTCTCGCCTAACTTTTTATCACTTCGATACCAACAACGAGACCTTCGATCCTCGTTTAGATTGCTTCAGCTAAAAACCCCTCGATCTCAAATCGAGTATTTCAGGCGGCATACCGCTAAGCCGAAACTTCGATAAATCATAACTTCCTCATACGAAATCAGATTTGGGCGTTCTATATATATTTGGAAACCTCGTTTCAACTACTATAACATTATTCAAAGATATCAAGTTTATATTACACTTAAATTTTGACGCTTATTTTTATTCTTAATTAATCAAACCACATAATTAAGCAATTAAGCACAAAACACATAATACTCAAATAATACACTCATATTATTTCAAAACGGGTTACAAAGGTTAACCTAAACTATTACATTGCTAAAAATGGCAAGCCCGGAAACACAGGCGTTACATAAGTGGACTTGCCGAGTTAGGGGAATAACTCGGTGAGTCAGGGAGAGTCAGGGGTCTGAGTTCAAGTTGGAACTCACCGAGTTGTTCTTGAGACTCGGCGAGTTGAGTCGGGGTGGCCCCGCGATTCATGCCAGGTGGAACTCATCGAATCAAGGGAAGTACTCGACGTGCCAAGAGAGAATCTAAGAGAGTCAGTGGACACGTGTAGACTCGCCGAGTCGCCCTTGTGCACTCGCCGAGTCGGGTCAAGTTTGACCGTTGACCTTGTTGACTTTAGGGTTGAGTACAATTGTATTTATGAGAGTATTACTTTATGTGATTAGGCGGAGGCTAGATCATACTTCTTCCGAGTCAGATATTCTCCGAGACACGAGGTGAGTCTTCTCACTATACATTACCTAGAGTGGTACTATGTGATGACCAGAGGGTCTTATGTGTTATTTATGAGATTATGTGCTATATGATATTTGTATGTTATATGATGATATAGACCGGAGTGGAGGGTCCAACGAGCTATGACCGGACCTAAGGGTCCAACGAGCTACAGGACTTGAGGGTCCCGCTGAGACACATTGACCGTAGGGTCGTACTATAGCCTTGAGTGACGTATGTGCTGTATGTGGTAATTTGGGGAATTCACTAAGCATTTATGCTTACCGTTGTTGTGTTATGTGTTTCAGGTACTAGTGATGAGCGTGGGAAGGCGCCGACATGATTCGTACACACACGTATTGGAGTTTTTGTAGAGATTCTGGGGAAAAGTTTTTGTGATAATAACATTTGATACAATGTGTTTGACATTATTTATGAATGAATGAATGTTTTAAAAATGAAAAATTATTTTGAAAATTCACGTCGTTACAGTAATATTTTTTTTTAATGATGTTTATTCTGATTTTCTTGCATGATTTTTAGTTTTTTTAATGATGTTTATTCTGATTTATAAGTCCAAATGAAATAAATAGTAACATCTAGCATTGTACTGTTTTTTTTTTCTTATTAGGACATTATACTTTAATAAATTTACCTAATTTTAGCAATAAATATAAAATTCAATTTGCATGACATTCCTATATTTGAATATATTTTTTCAAAGTACAAAAATGTAACAAGAAAAATTTAAAGTAGGATGCTATAGCAAACAAGTTTATAAAAGTATAAAACTGACTCTAATTTTTATCAAAATTTTAGGTCTGTCCCGTTAGATCCAGGTGCAAACGCCTCCCATAATTCAATTATGGTGAGTCGTTATCTCTTATATTAGATATGTATTTTTTACAAAATTCAACATTCTAAACTTTGTGTTTCACCACACAGGATACACCAAAACTCATCGACTTAAAGCACGTATCACTAGACATGGAATCTGAAATGAGTCAATAGTATAACCATGTCTCCAAGGGTATAGATGTCAAAGAGCAAGACTACACCAAAAGAAGGTGTCGCCAAAACTTTACATTATAGACATTGATGAAAAATGAGGGTCTATTTTTTATGTGAAATTCATGTTTCTATTTAGTTGAAAAAGAAATGGTTTTTCGTTTGTGTTTTTTGTTTATTTCTTTTTCTGTTATTGCTATCTTCATTTTGACCCTAGACAAGTTTTTCTAGTGGATCCAATCCCGCAAAGCGGGACTCTTCTCTAGTTTAGCTTAAACAATATTGATTTGTCAAACCTTGAAAATGAATCATAAAGGCTCAAAGCCACAATATTCACTATCACTTCAATGCTAACTTCACTAAATTGATCCAAAAAATTCTTGAATTTGTATATACAAAACTATATTAAATCACTTCAATGCTAACTTTACTAAATTGATCCAAAAAATTCTTGAATTTGTATATACAAAACTATATTAAAAATCTCAACTTCAAAATGATGTTAATTAGTTATATTGGTCCTACGTTTTCATAAGGTAATGTAATATTCTCACATTTCCATAATTTAAATATTATGTTTTTGTTTTCTCACAAAAAGCACACATCTTAGGAAACTCATCATTTTTAAAGTTAACAATGTCTTTTTTTTTCTTCTAGTAATGAAGCGCTTCCAATATATATATATATATATATATATATATATATATATATATATATATATATATATATATATATATATATATATATATATATATATATATATATATATTGCTTTGAAAGAGTTGGATATTAAATTCGAAATTTAAACACTTTGGATATATAAGTTAGGGGTAGCTTGTATTAAACTTAGGCTTTAAACAATTTGGATTTATAAGTAATTAAGGGGTAGCTATATTTTTCGGGTGTATTTAACACTGCCGCATAAAAAAAATTATCAAATACTACTAGACTAAATTTGAGAGGTAGCACGGGCT
This sequence comes from Lactuca sativa, assembly GCF_002870075.4. Taxonomy (NCBI): domain Eukaryota; kingdom Viridiplantae; phylum Streptophyta; class Magnoliopsida; order Asterales; family Asteraceae; genus Lactuca; species Lactuca sativa. Next base: position 352,573,406 of record NC_056626.2, read on the forward strand.
ACTTTTAGCTCGCAAGTAGATCCGCGGATGCATATTGATCATTTACATACGAATGAAAATGATGTTAAGTAAAATGATATATATTATTCAAATATTGTACATGATACAATTTAGACGCATAATGTAAATCCAAACTAAAATTTTAAAGAAAAAATTCATTTTTTATATATGGATATAAATGTTTATTTATAAAGGACAAAAATTTATGAATTTTTATACTTTCTTTTTTTTTTCAATAAAAAATAAACCACAAAAATAGTTATTTTTATAACCGGTGCATCCACATATATCGTATTTTGATATAATTTTCTATATATATACAAGAGGGTAAGTTATACTTTTTATAAAATATCTGCCTAATTAACTATTCAACCAATTTATATATTGTGAACATGAGGGTTGCAGGGTGTCTCTCTTTAAGTTATTATCATGCGTATCAAACAAACGGATTAGCTGTTCGTGGTTATTATGTATTATAATTATGAGTTGTAAGAAATACAACCCAACCCCTACCCCCACCTCTCAAAATCTGCTTTATTTCATCTTATCGTTCGAACACAATCATTAGAAACTCTGGAGTTGGAAACCTCCTCTTCACTGCCAACTTGACACTTCCAAAAAGGTTAGAAACCAATTAGTTATTCTTCTTGTTCTTCACCATTTCTGCAATAGGTCAAAACTTTATCCCTATGATTGATGTGCTTTTCTCTCCCATGGTTTTCTCAAATTGGGTATTTCACGTAAGTCTCGAATAAGCCATCTTTATTTACTTCTTTGTGGTGTGTGTGTGTGTACGTGTGTTGTCTTGTGAATTTCGCGTTGTTTTCAACCATATGCTTCAAGAAATGGATCTGTACAAGGTGCATGACCACGAGTTCATCTCCTGATGCAATCATAGAATTATTTTGTAGTTGAAAAAATATAAATCGCCATTAAAGAGTAAAGACAATGGTTGTCGATCAAGATTCTTTATTGTCGTGATAATTATTGCAGTGAAGGTGGCATGAATAAAAACAAACAAAAAAGAATCTGGACTTGAATTCTTTCTTAACCTTTTGTGTTACATTGGAGCCATGCAATCTCTAAATCTATTTATATATGTCCTACAAATGCAGCTCTCAGCAAATTGATTATCAAATATAGAATTCGAATTCGCTCCAGGTTTTTGTCGATTTGAAGATTGGAAAGGAGAAAGATGGATAAGTTTGTTCAGCCAGATGATAAAGAATGTATGAAGATGGCCATGTTAAAGCATGAAGAAACCTTCAAAGAACAGGTATATACACGTGTTAAAAATTAACTTTCTTTATAGATTCTGTGAACAAAAAAGATTATCGGAAATGGGTGTTGATTAATTTTTCTTTGAATGAAGGTATATGAACTTCATAGATTGTATAAAACTCAGAAGATGCTGATGAAGAACGTGCAAAGAACAAGACATAATCATCAAGAAAACATATCATTCAATTATCAACAACAGAAGAACAAGTTTGATTTGGAACATCCTGCGACAACAGCTAAAGAGTACAATCGTGTATCAGAAACATTAAATGATCAAGAACTTGAGGAAGACGAGTGTGAGATCGAGCTGACGTTGGCCCCCACAAGTTTTAATCGAAGGAGGAACATGACAAATAAGCCCGAATCATCAGATTCCGTGCCCAGTTTTTCATCGTCTTCAACAGGGTCGAGTCATACAAAGAGAATAGAAAGAATCTCAAGAGAGAATTCAGGCTTTATGAATAGCAACAGGAGAAACAGCAACAGTTCTTCAGATAGACCACTCAAACAGTCTCCATGGATGTATCAAGTTCTAAGCTTAAACATGACTTGATATAAAAGAATGAATTCAAGAAAGGGTTTGGCTAAAAAGACACTCTATTTTACCATTTAGACAACCCTAATTAATGTTTGAAATATTTTTATTGGTTGAAATTACATTGTTTTCCGAAAAAGTTGATTACAAGTAGTTGATTATAGGTTGACTTTTTATAAAAATGATTATAAGGTGTCTAAGGGTGTCTTATTAGCAGCACCCTTCAAGAAAAAGTTTGGTATATTTCAAGATTATTTTTTAGGGTTTTTACTTTCTACTTGTGAACTGATTGACTCTTTGTGTGAAACTCTAGTTTTCTTTCTCTCTTTTTCATCTCATGAGTTGCTTTTAGCTTTTTAGAAGGTACATCTTCTTTTTCTCATGCTACAATGACTTGTACTAGAGCATTAAATCTTGTATATGGATCGATTTGGCTTTTTGCAATGATGGTTGTCTCTTAATTCTGTTGTGTGAAAATCCCATTGGTATCTTTAAAGAATAGTGGTTTTATTTTGGGTAGTGTGGTGATAAAGGCATAAAGCCCCATAGCATGCGTTATAAAAAACAGACAATTTTGTCAAAGTGTTTACGTTTCGCTTGTATTATTGGTGATCGCAGTATGGATGATGTATATGGTCATGGTAGGGTGAGGTGGGACCCTACTCACAAAACCATATCTGACGATAGAACACAAGTACACAAGATATGTCAGCACTATGGATAAGTGGAATCAATGAGTTGTGAAATTTTGTAGTATACCGAAAATGCTAGATTTATATAAAACAACTTTACACATGAACCTTGTAAATTAAGGATATCTAAAATATCAATATTATGATCTTAAAAGAAAAAGTAGGGGTGTTACGTTGTTACTTCTCGATTTTGTTTTTAAGCTTTATTATATTTAGAAGCAAATAATTTTATTTTGATTTGCATCTGATCTTGATATTTTTATGTACACCTAATGATGAACGTTCAGATCCATATATAGGGGCAAAGTTTTAAACCACTCATGTTTAATGTTTCGGAAAACATCATCTTCCATGTGATTATTGGGAGAAAATAGTAATATAAGGTTCCAAGTCAATTATTATTGTTGCTATATTTAAAACCATGGAAACATAATGGAGTTTCTTATTAGATTGCTTTTTAAGTACCTAAAATCAAAAGGCAAGGGGGGAAGAATCATATCCAATGAATAATAAATAATAATAATATGGCATCTTTTAAGTACACATTGATTGATTGAGTTTCAAAACAAGAGTATTTAAAATATCTTACATAATAAAATAATATTTAAATATTCCAATAACACGATTGGCTCACCCCACACAACAAACGCACATCAGAAGGTCCAAATTTTGATATTACTTCTTTTAACGTTGAATATTAAATAAAATAAAAAACTTTCAATTTCTAAATCGACACAAGCGTATAGAAAAAATAACCATCACTACAACAAATACAATTAATATTGTTAAATGTGTTGAAATTAAATCAATAATAGATTTATAATTTCACTAAATACAAATCTAACTTGCATTATTTACAACATAAAAGTATATTTAATATGGTAATCTTGCACAGCTAATACCTAATATTCTTAAATTTCGACAACCAAGTTGTTCATTTTTATTATTTATTATCTCCTCTCCAACATTAGGGAGAGTTGCCCTCATATTTTGTCTGCCACTACATTACCACTAGATTCCCTTTCCATATAATATTACGTTTATTACTTTATTATATACCAGCTAAATTTAAGAAAATACTCCTTATAGTTTGATGAATATCACAATTTAAAGTTAAGTTTTTAGGTTGTATATAATTTTTATTGTAATCAGGTGCAACACCCGCATACTAAGGCCCCGTTTGATATTTGTCTGACTGAGTCTGTTTTTGGCTGACTCGGTCAGCAAAATGTTGTTTGATAATCCAACTTTGACCATCTGACTCGGTAAAAAATGTCTGACTGGGAAAGGAATTGGCAGGAGGCTGACTGAGAAAGAAAGCAAGACTTTACAATAATACCCTTGGCCTTGGATAAAAACAAATGAAATTGGAGGTTACAAGAATTGAACTCGAGTCTCCTCTATACATAGAATGACATTTACCAGCAAGCTAAAGGGTTTTTTGTGTTTTAATCTCTAAAATAGTATATTTAATGTCTATTATGTTGGAAGTTTTTGTATACATTATTATTATTATTATTATTATTATTATTATTATTAAGAGCATCAGGGTAAAATGGTCATTTTGCATCAGTCAGCACATTCACTCAGATGTATAATCAAACAACATGATTTCTTACTCAGTCAGAACTTATTACTCAGACAGACCTTTCTCAATCAGCACTTTCTCAGTCAACAACTATCAAACGATCCCTAAATATCTTTAATAAAAATAATATTTCATATATGAATTAGATGCCTATGCGTGATATTGAAATAATTTAAGTTTTAATTGTAGGAGATTTGAAATTGAAAGAAAAGAAACAGCCGTAAAGTATATATTATGAAATTTAATAGAATGATTTACCTTATATATATATATATATATATATATATATATATATATATATATATATATATATATATATATATATATATATATATATATATATATATATATATATAGAGAGAGAGAGAGAGAGAGAGAGAGAGAGAGAGAGGTGAGTTCAATTGAGAAAATAAAAAAAGTTGAGATTGGGGGAATCATTCTCAGCCACTCATTTAATCTAAGCATAAAAGGGACAGTGACAAACTTGTAAATATGTTAATAACCTTCAATCTCAAATATGTAACTATAGAGAATTCGATAACAGTTCGTTCATCATCAAAATTTCTCCTCCAACCTTCAACAATCATCCAGAATCCTTCAACTAAACCATTATCAATGTCATCCAGTGTTAATCAATCATCGATATTCGTGTGGCTGAGAGGTTCGCCGTTTAAGACAGATTCTCAACCCAAATTCATCAATTTCATCGATTTCTTTGTTGAATACTCCGGATGTTCGTAGCTTGCAAGCATTTGTTAAAGTTCATAACGGATTTGGAACTGGAATTTCCCAGATTCGCAAACGAAATCAGTTGGAATCGGAATTTCTTCGCTATTCATGAAATTGGAATCGGAGTTCTGGACTCGCAGTCACAGTCGACATTGAAGGACTCAGAATCGGTACTCACAGGTTCAAAATTTGATTTTCTGAAATCAAAATCAAAATGAGAAATCGATTAGACATAGGATGTCACATCTGAAGTCGAAATCGGAAGTATATGATGATTTGGAATTAATAACTTGATGTTTTTAACATTTATAAAATAGTTAACTTGTATGCACTCCAACTGTTTGATGAAATGCATAAACTAAATTATCATGTTATATTCACATATGAATATGTTTTTCTCACCTGAATCAGTATATGATTATTAAAAACACAAAACAAATATGCAAGTCTGTATGTTATTCATATGTGAATAACATATAAAAATTATATATATTTGTCAAAATACCTTCTAATATTCATAAGTGAATATACCTTGTAATATTCATATTCATAAATGAATATATCATCTAATATTCACAAGTGAGTATACTATGTAATATTCACATGTGATATATATACCATGTAATACTATGTAATATTCAAATATGAAATATCATTTAATATTCATAAGTGAATATACCATCTAATATTCACAAGTGAATACATCGTCCAATATTTAAATATAAATATACTATGTTTATTATATGCTATATTCATATATGAATGATACTTAAATTGTAAAAAAAAACTCATACTTTTTATTCATAAGTGAATAACGAATGATTAGTAATAAAACATATGATGAATTTTTATTCACTTATGAATAACGATAGCTGAAAATATAAAAAAATAATTTTTTTATTTTATCTTAAAACTATATCAATATGGACGTCTATTTGTAGAGAATAAAAAATCATGAATTTTGGTATATTTAAAATCATTTTTTGATAAAAATAGCTTTTAAAAATTAAAAAAAAAAAAAAACTATGTTTTTGTATATATTAGGGTAATGATTAGCATAGTTTAAGGAAATATGTTTTGTTGAAAAACACATATCTAGTCATTTCCCATTTCCGCTGGTACGACGGAGACTTTGCGACAAAAATAAATGAGTGGCTGAGAATGATTCCCCCATTCTCAACCTTTTTTTTCTCAATTGAACTCTCCTATATATATATATATATATATATATATATATATATATATATATATATATATATATATATATATATATATATATTAAAAATGTTGATTTGAAATTAAAGAAAATGAAAAACACAAAAAATAACAAGTAGAGAAAAAGTAATTATATAAAAACTCATAGAAAATAAAATGTGTCAAATACAATGAAAATATAACATTTGACTAAAAAAAATTATTTTATCCAAAACCCTAGCTGCGTACACGTAGTTTTCAGCTATGGATTTGGAGTTCACAAGTTCTCATATTTTTTTTAGTTCTCACAATTACTCAGCCATATATATATATATATATATATATATATATATATATATATATATATATATATATATATATATATATATATATATATATATATATATATATATTAGTGTTGTAAAAAAACCAACTAGGCCTTTATTAATCTCTGATTACTCTCTACGCGCCACTCGACCAATTAGAACACGCCTAATAATTAATCCTCGTCTATATATAATGAGTGAAGTTGTTGAATCTGATGAATTTTGAACATTTTGAAGAAGTTTTATCACAATGAAAACTATTAATTTAAGGAATGATTAGTTTTGTATTAATCATATTAACCTGTTTTTGTGTGCAATTAGTGGTATTTGCCAAGTTTTGTATGATATTAGTCATTTTTTAAAAAAATTTTAGAATGTATAATTTAGGGCTGCAAATAGTCTTTGACTAATCCGTAGATGCTAGGTGAATGAGTTAGTACCGTCAAGCAACATTTACAAACTTGATATATATATATATATATATATATATATATATATATATATATATATATATATATATATATATATATATATATATATGTGTGTGTGTGTGTGTGTGTGTGTGTGTGTGTGTGTTGCGACGTCGTTCCGCAGGTGAGACTCCGCGCTTGTTAGGAAATCTTCGAGTAGAACCTGCAGTCACAATCAAACACTATGTCCGATGTTCTCCCAGAGGTGATCGTTGGAGGACGCTCTGACGATCTAGTCAGCTATCTGGGAGAATGAATTTAGTGAATATGTGAGAGGGAGTAAAAATACATCATACTTATTTAGGTCTACCAGTGTCCCTTATATAGTTAGGGTTTTAGGTAGTTGGGAACCATAATAACGATATTTGACATACCAAGCTACTATTGGTCCATCTGTCTCCATTTGACTCTTCTTCTGTCCTGATTGGAGCAGAGGGAATAAACGGTAGTGGCTCGTTTACAGCCATACTGATGTCTTCCTTTGTGTGACAAATCATAGCCCTGCGTGGGGAGCAAGAGACTTCTCCCCAGATGACGATGGATTGCTGTCGAGGATAGTTGATCCTTCTGATTGTCTTGCTAAGGTCTCACCTCGATGCTTCTTTTTGCTGACTCGTAGGCTTAGCTGGGCAGTGTCGTTTAGTTGTTCCTTCTTTCATACGCTCGAACTAGTAACCGCCTCGCTAGACGAGATACTGTCATGTTTAGTCATGACACGATGGACCATTATAGTGTATGTCATTAAGCCCCCTAGTCTAGTAGGGATGGCGTAGCCTTGCAAGTCATCATCTTCTAGACTCATAGGTACACGTGTCACTTATTTATCTGTCGGTCAGTTATTACTTTTGTAGAGTGGCCTGCTTTTTCTAGGCTTTTGATTTGTCATGATCTTTATCCTTAAATACTCGCTTTTTCTCTCTTTTCGTCCATAAATACTCTTTTTTCCTTGTTCTACATTTTTTCAATGAAAATGGCTCCCCCTATCAACATGATTTCTTCTCACGACATTGTTCCAACTTCTGAATATACTGAGGTTCTCTAGGAGAAGTATGGCTTACAACCGGAGGATGGAGTACTAATACCCTTGGATAGAGCCTCATTTCTGGAATCCCCACCGGGAAAGGTCGGTATCTTTGTCAGAACCTTTGACGTCCACTATCGGTTTCCGACTACTAACTTTCTTGATGAAGTGCTTCGTAAAAATGGTGTCAACATTTACAGACTTACCTTAAATTTTGTAAACAAAGTTGTCGCCTTCGAGATGCTATGTCGGTATCAGGGTTTTCTTCTAAGCGTCTTGGTGATCAAGAATGTCTTTCATTTTTCTACTGACAATGTTAAATTTACCTTCTATTCCCAGAAGAATGCTCATGTCCTCATTCCTGGCGAGAAAAGTAACCTGAAAAATTGGCAAAAACACTGGTTTTGGGTGGACGGTTCTCGAGTCGGCAGACCCTATTTTTTAACTGAAACAACTTCCGATAGTTTTCCCATGCTACTTAGCCAGGATCAAGAAATTGTTTGTCTTCTGGAGAGATTCATTGTTGCTCATGAGGAGTTTCCTTATTATATTTTAGTTTGAGCAGGAATGAACACCAAATGGCGACACCTTCAAGAGATGTCTGCGTTTTTTGTCGTTAATGTAGATAAGCTTTTTCATTTCTTGCTTTTTGACTTTCCTATTTTTGTGCTCATTCTTTTCCCTCCTTTTCAAAAAAAAAAAAAACGAGAGGTGATCTTTATCTTGCACGGGAAAAGCAAGTATTTTCTTTCTTTAACATGCTTGTGCAGAAATTCAAAGGAGACTTGCAGTTCTGACCGATCACTTTGCATGACAGCCTCCCCCCTCCTAGCCGAAAACTGGCTCGAGGACCCACTACTTCCACTATTTTGGTGCCTTGGCACTCGAATCATGCTGGTGAAACGCCTTCGTCTAGAAATGTGTATGGAGTACCCCTCCATGTACTCCCTCCTTTTGTCTAGTTTGAGGGATTGGAGCGTATGGAAGATAAAAAGGAGGGGATTTTGGTGGGCATGACGTCCCATGTGACGAGAAAGAGAGGACTGTTGAGTATCGCTGCTCTTTCTGACGCGACGAAAGGGAAAGTCGTTGCTGACCGTGGCCGTCAACACAAGCTTGCCACCAATTTCATTGCCACTTTGCGGCCCTCTAGTGAACAGGTGATAAGTGTCCCTGATGATGAAAGAAACCAGTCCGAAGGGGTATAAGAGGCATCTAAACAACACAGTATGAACAAGGATTCCATCAGAGCTATCCTGACAGAGCCATCGTCGATCCATCGAGGCAAGTCCCCTGCTGATTCGTAGACATCTGATTATGATTATATTAACGCTAGCTTCCAAATCAAGAATATTTCTTCCACCAAGGCAAGTCTCCTTACTGCCAAGGCTCGACACATTTGACATCTTAAGAGAGTGGTTATCAAGCTTCATGTAAATTAGAGGAGTGTAACACCCCGACTCCGAGGTATAAGTTGTAAATCCTTACATACATTTTTATGGACCTACTCAACGAGTTGGTTGCCCCAAATCGTCGTGTAGAGGCGGGTTAGCCCGCGTGGATTATGGACTTACTCAACGAGTCAGAGGACCCTGACTCGACGAATAGGAGCTGGAAAATGAAACCCTAATTTCCAAGGTTCTACACCCAATTTAAAGGGTCATTAGCCTTCACCAGCCTCCCTTACCGTCCACCTTGACCTCAGAAAACCCTAATCGCGACTTTACTCCATTTTGTGTGTTAAGAAGCTTGAAAGGTGTATTTGTGGAGAGGAATTAAAGTCTATGGAGCTTGGAACAAGGAGAAGCTTTTGGCTCCGACTTCTACTTCATCTTGGCATCATCTAGAAGGTAACAAGTTGTTACCTTGACTTCTCTCTAGCAAGATCTCTCCATGCTTAAGTTTAGGGCCATTTCTAGGTTGTTATGGAGTTATTTCGGGTATTGGCCATGATTTGAAGTTGTAACCTCCTATCTGGACTCCTGTAGGTCCCAAATTCATAAAGTTATCAACTTTATCTTGTATTGATCTCTCACCATGACCTAAACCTCATTCTAGACTTGGCTTTGGGTGTTCTAAGCCTTTAAGACCTTGCATGCATGTAAAGTTTGCAACTTTACGTGGAATCTGTGCCTTAGGAAGCTAGATCTACAATTTGGAGCTTTAGGGTAGCTTAAAGACGTCTGAACGGGAAATGAACTGAAGGGACTCGACGAGTTGCATGGTCAACTCGACGTGTCCGATGAAGATTGGCCGTTATTGGTTTCTGCATGAACTCGACGAGTCAGGTAACACGACTCGACAAGTCAGTTAGGTTTTTCCTGACTTATGGACACGCATGGACTCGACAAGTTGTCTGGAAACTCGACGAGTCAACTAGGGTTTTCAAGATTTCTCGAGGACTGGAAGGACTCGACGAGTCAGTGAACTGCACTTGATGAGTTAGGTCAACATGGACTGTTGACCTTGACCGTTGACTTTGACTTTGACCAAGGGTTGACCGGTTTGACTTATGGGGGTATTTTAGTAAATTAGGAATTTATGGAAGTGGTCCTATGATGAATATAGGTGGTAGAGTTCGTGGCTGTGATTCGAGAGTTTGATCTTAACACTACAATTCAACATTATGAGGTGAGTTCTCCTCACTATATCAATAGGGTGTAAGGCACCAACGCTGGCCCTTTTCGGATTTGTATCCGGGTTTATTGCATGATAGGCTTTATGATTTGTATCCTGGTTATAGGATGGTTGCTATGTTAGTGATCTGTTAGATCGGTATCCTGGCTATAGGATTAACTCGTTATCGAAGTTCACATTCAACATCAGCAAGCGGTCCACATATCTCTGCATCTTTTGCAAGTGGGCCGTGATGGAATCTCCATCCTTCATCTTGGTTGTGATCATGGAGGCAATGATCTCATACCTCTCCTGTCGATTACTTTGATGTTACCTTTCCATCAAATCTTGGTGCATTTTGAAGGGCCAGAAGATCTCATAGGACTTTTGAAGCTCGGCAGTCATGGTAGCAATCGTTATACACGACACCTTTGTCACGTCCCTTTCATGAACCCTGTATTCCTCGATTTGTTCGTGAGTAGCACTTTGTTCATCAATCTCCTTCAGCTCTTTATCTAGAACATATTATTTGTTCTCATAGTGAAGGGCCATACGGATGTTTCTTATCCAATCGTTAAAGTTTGACCCATCGAAGATAGTTCTCCTAACCAAATTCATGAGGGAGAATGAGCTAGAAGGGTTTGAACCTGAATCATTGTTTGGGATAGCATCTGAAAAAAGAAGAAGAACAAAGAATAGATTAGATGAGAATCCTTAATATAACACTCAAATGAAATATTAAGGCTATGACCCAACACAATATTTTACAATTTTGAAGAGGGATGCTGTAATCCAATTACAAAATATTTGAAGGTAGGTAAATGATGATTTACCAATTTCCACCATGAAAAACGAAATTGATTATTAAGTTTTAATTGGATTGAAATTCCTATATACTTTGAGATTCATTGGACTTTTCAATGGCATGTTTAAATCTCGATTGCGCCCTTCAAGTTTGTGACTGGGATGCCGAGGATCACAAACAAGGTATGAATAACCATGCAAATGTGCTTGGTACTCTTAATGTTACAAATCACCTAATCAATGTGCCGGTTAACCACACACACTCCATTGATCTATGATTAACATTAGGCTACCCTTTTCCACTTTTTCCAGTCCCAAATTAGTGTGCCGGTTAAGCACACACACTCCACTAACGACTTAGCAAGGTGTAAAGTGCAATTTCATGGAATAGCACCAATTTCACATTTTTCTTAAAGTAACTAAGATTGGGAGTTTAATAAAAGTTTAGTTACTTTATAATTGTCATTATACTTTTAACGAGAATTAATGTCCTATCCAACCCGTTTGGCTAATGACCCTCCACCAGTCAAGGAAGCGGTGGGTGAGAGTGGACACCCATTAAACCACCATTTTATAGGCAGTAACCTTATACCCCCTTATAAACCGGTTTCGTGAATGAGGCCTACTAACGGTAAGACTGACTTGTCTTATATATATATATATATATATATATATATATATATATATATATATAGAGAGAGAGAGAGAGAGAGAGAGAGAGAGAGAGAGAGAGAGAGAGAGAGAGCGCTAGATTCAAATGTGGATTGACATTTATTGTGTGGACGTGTGGATAATGCTATTGTGTGAGAATTACAAAGAAAATATGTTGTTTGATAATATAAATATGTTCAATCTTATATAATTATTTTAATTATTAAGCATTTTCACTAATTAAATCGTCTATAAGGTTATTATACATTTTTTTTTTAATTATTTTCATTCCGTCAGAACGTTATCATGATGTTTATTGAGTCGTATTCTGTAAGAATTAAAATAAATAAAAAACGATTAATGAGAAAAAAAATGAACTAGAATTGGTGAGAATCTATTAAAATAACAATAGTTCTATGAGATTGAACGTATTCACATTACTAAACAACATATTCTCTTAGTAATTGTAATAAAATAACATTATCCACACGTCCACACAATAGTTGTCCATCCACATTATAACCTAGCCCTATATATATACATATATAATTATTAAACTTTTAATATTATAATAATATAAGAGTTGAATTTTAAACTTTTAAAATTCTAAGGTTTGGAATTAAATGTTTCGATAGTGAGACTTTAAAAATTATAAAACTTGATGGCAAGTTTTGTAACTTTCAAAACTTTTGGTTTCCATAACTTATGAAAACTTATGAGTTTTAATGTTCATGAATGAGACATTTCACATAACTTGAGGACAAGTTACAAAAACTCATTTCAAGAACAACTTAGATCAATTTTAATTTATCACATTATCATATAATATACCATTGATCTAATCTAACTCATATAGCAAGACAATTCATATCAAATAATATAAATAATATCTTTATTATCTTAAAATTTGACAATTGTCCTTAAATTGGATGAGGATCATCATTACCAATTCAGAAAATATAATTTTTATGATTACAAAATAGTTTGTGCTAATGATCCTAAACCATTTCTGGCTAAAACTCGAAATTCTGCAACCAGAGCAATCTACTCGATGAGTGCATGATCATGACTCTTCGAGTTGCCCTTTTACTGAGTGGACTCGTCGAGCCAGCCAGTGGACTCAGTGAGTTCATCAGTTAGAGGCCAGAAAATCGATTTTTTCAACATTGAAAAATAGCAACCATCAAATATAACAGAAAATAATCCTATGCTCTAATACTACTATAGGGTTTTAAGCACTATAACACTCCTATGGTGCACAAGCAACCCTAGATGCTTTGGATCTATGTTTTCTTTAATTATATATGCATTTTCAATTTTCCAAAGCATACATCCTAACTAGCATACAATGGAGGATATAGAATACAAAACTCATAGTTAGATAGATTACTCTTGATGTAGTTGTAGTTCTTGGACTTTGAAAGATTTAACACCTCAAATGTTATATCTCTAATGTGTCACAAACACCAAATGGAAGAGGAGACTTGAGAGAATAAGCTAGTTAGCAAAAAATCAATATCAAGCTCTTTGAATGATGTGTGCAACCGATTTTGGCTCTAGGGGATTCCTTTTATAGTGTAACAAATGCTAGGGTTACATCTTTGCAAACCCTAATGCACCATGACCTTTCATATTACTTAGGCTCCATGAGTTAAACCTCCATGGACTATCACATTGGTTTAGCCCATCCTAATTAACCATGGATCATTGGCCCACACTATAAGAATCATTGATTTACTTAATCAGTCCCTGAATATTTTAGTAGTCTCTTTTGATCACTAAATTAATTCCAAATTAATTATTGATCAATACTAATTAAATAATATGATTTCTTAATTAATATATTATACTTATAATATATTAATAAATCACAAATAACCTTATTCTCAAAAGTCCATCCTATCAAATTACACTAGTGAAGACAACCGAAAAGGACCATGCTACAATCGGGTCAAGTACATCCTAGTTATAGCTATAGGCTTAGACACCAAATCCAACACAAACATCACCACAAAAAAAATTTAACAATTGGTTTCAATCTTGTTCGTGAAGCTACCGAGTTTTTAGACGGTTGATGAAATTTAACAACTAGTTTCAATCTAGGGGGAATGGATAAAATAAAAAATAAAGGTTGAAACACTAAACATGTTGAAAGTGTAGAAACTGTGTAGGTGGAAAGGATAAAATAAAAGCTGAAAAATAGGGTAGTTGGGAAGCAAAATGGCTAAACAATAGGAGGAATGAGTGGCCGAGGGGACTGTTTAGTTTGAGAAAAACGGACAAATTGTAATTGAAGTCTTGGTGGCTATGTCGTTTTCAAAGTACAAAATGAGTCAACCCAAAGTCTTTACTTTACATATGATTTTGGTATCAGGTATTTCTAGTTTATCTAAAGAATTGAAAAAACTTACAAATAAAAAAACATGTCATTTTCGAGTTTGAATTTTCAACCCTAACAATATTCGTTTAATTTTTTTGTTGCGTCATGTTAACCTGTTTAATTAAACGAGTCGAAGTACTTATATTAACCTGTTTGTTTCATGTTGATTCGTATCAGATTAACATGTGGTGTCAATTTTTCTGATGAATGATATGGTTACGAGAAAGAGTTTTCCAAAGAAGAGGAAAGGCGTTTTGGAGAAAAAAAGAGAGATAAAGAGAGAGAATGTATGTTTGGTAACGATTAGGCTGGAGAGAGTGGTGCATGACATGTCACGATGCCACATCAGTGTTTTGATAGCCACGTCACCGCCATGCCATTTTCGCCATACGACAGAAATGACATGTCATTTTCAGGGGTGAGTCAAATTGATAAATATTAAAAAAATATATGAAAAAAGAGAAATAAACTAATCCTCACACACTCTCTCCTCCCTCTCCCGTCTCTCTCTCTCTCTCTCTCTCTCTCTCTCCTTGACACTAAAATGTCGTTTGATGCTATGTAACTCGCCACTTGGCATATGACCGTCGGAAGACAGTGTATGCCATCAACGCCATGCAAATGTCTAGATAAATGGTACTTAGTCTCATGGGATGATTGCCTAATTGTGTGTGTTCACTACAAGAAGACTGGGCAACAGCGGTGACGCCTGTCGTCGCTAAACGATCGGGAAGTCGCCGCTAATACCTTTAGCGGTGACACGTCGCTGCAAATGCGTCGCCGGTAACGCTTCGTCGCTAATACACCTGTAGTCGCCACTAAAGGTTGAAAGTCGTCGCTAATGATATGACGCTCCTAATACTGCTCATCGCCGCTAATACGTATGCGTCGCCACAAAAGATGTCGCCGCTAAACAGTTTTGGTTTTTTTTTTTAAATTATTTTATTTATTTATTTAACATTAAATTTATAAAAAAAACAATATAGCATTTATAAAATCTGATAACTTTTTATAGAAATATTAATCCATACACAACCAATCCAAAATATTAATCCATACACAACCAATCCAAAATATTAATCCATACCACAATCTAAAGTATTCTTCCAAATTACAAAAAATTTCATAAAATCCTAAAGTAACTACTCGTCCTCATCATTTCCTTCATTATTTGGTGGCGGCAATCAGCGATCACTCTTCCGATGCTGCAGAACATGTCGGATTCTTTAGTATTGTTTGCAGCATTTCCAACTACAAAGAAAACAAAATATATTACCAACATATGATAATAACATTATAATTATACCATTCTACAAAATATCAACATATAAAACCATAACTAACATATCATTATACCATTCTACTTTCCATTATAGTATTCTACTTTCCAAAAAATTACAAAACTACAAAATATCAATATTATCAAACCATAACCAACATATCATTATACCATTCTACTTTCCATTATAGCATTGTACTTTCCAAAAATTACCAAACTACAAAATATCAACATATCAAACCATAATCAACATATCATTACAACATTCTACTTTCCATTATAGCATTTACTTTCCAAAAATTACGAAACTACAAAATATCAACATATCAAACCACAATCAACATATCATTATAGCATTCTACTTTCCATTATAGCATTTACTTTCCAAAAATTACCAAACTACAAAATATCAACATATCAAATCATAACCAACATATCATTATAGCATTCTACTTTCCATTATAGCATTGTATTTTTTATTATATCATTATACTTTTCAACTTAAACTAACAATTACCTGTGATTATGGTTGTTCTTGTGTTACTGGTTGTTCCTGATCGTACATAGACACAATGGTTGGGGGTTTATGCCCAATGCCTTTGATATGTCTGCGTCAAACACCCAATATTCTTTCAAAACAGGTTTTTAGATCAGTGGGTGTTAGACCGCTTGCTTCAAAGTAGCTTGGGTTCGTTGGTTGATCTCCTGGAGTAAAGCATTCTATATTTTCAAAAAATAATAAAAATCATAAAAATTAGATTACTAAGTACCCTTGACGATATAAACACTTATATGAAAATACAAATTAACCACTTACGTATTATTGCTCAACTAGACGACTATAAAATACCCTTTGTCGATTGGAATTAGCCTTACGAAAAACTTCAATTCGATTGATATCCTATTTAACATTAAAAATTAGATTACTTATACTTTGAATAAATATATAAATATATCATAACTTAATTCTTTGAAACATGCATTGCTGTATGAGCTCGACCCCCTCTGTTTACAACTACTTGTTTTGCACGACATTCTGTGTTTGACGCCGAACGCCTTAAAAATTCTGGCGTTTGAAAATGTTCGACTGCCTTCCCCCAATTTTCATGTGACATACCATTGGGGGGGGGGGGGGTTGTTTAATGTGGATGTGATATCTGTAGGCCCCCCGATTTCCTTAAAATAAGAACGAGCTTTACTTTTTCGGCCTCTGTAAACTTTTGCAAGAATCGAATCAATGCTCCGCAACAATTGAGCACGCTCCTGATCCATGTTAACCTTATCCAAATCAAATTTATTCTACAAAATACAAAAAATTTAGTTAATTAAATAACAATCACAACTACTTAAAATTGTATAGAAGTTACTTTTAGATGTACAACTGTTGCGTTCCTTAAGGCGGGGGAAACCCTTTCCTAACCAGATACGTTCAAAGGGACGTTGTTCCACAAATACCTCCCAATTTCATGTGTAAACCAATTACCATGCTTCCCGACAAGGGAATATGTGATCTCCCTATTGAATGTGGGGAATTTCCGAATTGAGCTAAGGGTCGTCGGTTTTGGGGAAGGTGTGGCGGTATTGTGGCGGCAGGAGGGGCTAACACCGGCTTAAATCTTCGTCCTCCACTCAATCCACTCAATCGACTTGTGAATGATGAAAATGAGAAGCAACAACCAAGATACGAGCGAGAGAAGGAAAGAAACAGCAGGAGAAAAAGTGGCGGAAAAGGGAACTGGAAAGAGGTTATCTGCGCGAGTATTAGCGGCGACAGGCAATAGCGGCGACTCAAGAGTATTAGCGGCGACGCAAGTGTATTAGCGGCGACTCCTTGGAGGGAAAAGTCAATGTCTTTTCTACAACCATTAGATTGAAAACAAATCGGACGGATGAGAGTAATTTGACGTGGATCGCCGTTTTCAAGCATTACCGGCGACACATTTAGCGGCGACATGGGGCAATAGCAGCGACATGTAACGCTAAAGGTGTCGCCGGTAATACCAATATTTCTTATAGTGGTTATTTAGTTTTTAAGTAGTTGGTGGATTGGTATTAAAATAAAAAATTAATTTGAATTTGTTAAACGTTGTGAAAATAAATGAGACGATTATTGGGTTGTTAGATAGGCATGCGCCACTTCTAGTTTGTCTTCATGTTTTGCTTTTTATCACAACTTTATATACTTGTAATATACTATATTATTTTTGTATAAAAAGCTTTCAATTATCTCAAACTTGGCCCCCACTAACTCCTCTAAATACCATCTTCAGATTTCAGTTTCATGTTGTTATCTAAAGTAGATTTAAATTTCATATCAACTTTAAATCATTTTCAAAATAAAGAACACGTTACAAAGAATTTGCAAGAAAATAATCTCTATTTAGCACCATCAAGATGGTTCAGTGTTGAATATTTGGGAATTAATTATCCAATAAAATTTGTATAATGTTCTAATTTTAAAGATTTCAATTTTTGTGTTGTGATTGTTCGGAAAGAACATATAATTCTTCACTGTGTGATCTTCATGAACTTTGTAAACAATCCCCCATGTTTCTTTTTGAATAAAACCATCTCGTATCTCTTCAAGATTAAATGGTTGTTCACGAGGTTTAACACTTGTGTTTTTCTTTAAGCTCCTGCCACTTCAACATCTATCTTGCATAATGCAATATCATCTTATCTTAAGATGTGAATTTAGATTCTTACTGCTTCAAAAGGCTGAATAACATAAACCAATCATAAGGATTCATGATCGGAAGATCAAAAAATGAGAACTCATATACTTCATAATTCAATCCTTTTAGCATGGTGAAATTATAGTTAGTATACCCATCAGTCTTTTCTTTTTTGTACTTCTTGACTGCAACAATCTTCTTCAAGCTCCAGACTTCATGCTGTGGCTTTGAATGAGTAACATAAAACTTGAATTGTGTTTTATTCACCGCACTATTTGTCAATGGAATTCCGACAATGTTTTGAAAGCTTCTAAACAGAAATTCTATCGCAGTCATTGGAAGATCTAACAGCCATTAAAATCTTTGGAGAATCAGACTTCTTCATAATGGGAGGAACAACATAAGGATTATTGGTATTGACTTGAGGAACATTTTCTTGAGAAACACCATCTCCCCCTTGTTGCAATGTAGCCCCGCTACTCGTAACACCCGTAGAAGCACGCAGTTGCAAAAGAATTGATTGTAGCTTTGCATCAAGCGTTTGAGTCATGTAATCCACATGAGGTGTGTCTTTCTGCTCCATAATCCAAACGAATCTTTGATTAATTTCAAAATTTCTTCCTTTTACAGGCATCAATTCCTCATCATTCTTCTCAAAATTTATCTTCAGCTGTCTTAACTCCAACTTGAGATATTTGATTTTGTTCTCCTTCTCAGCTATAATATCTGTCATTTTTACCTCAGAACCATAATTATTAACAAAAGTATTGAGAGTTCATGTATTTCCTGATGATGATCAGTGTTCTCAGAGATAGTCGAAACTTTAAGACTTTGAACTTTAGAGAGAACAATATCCACCTTGGACAATGCTTCATTTAATTTTCCTTAGAAAAAGTTGCATCAACTTTCATAGGTGTTTCAGTAAACAATTTCTCCTGAGCATCGAACAACCTATTGCTCTTTGAAAGAATAGTCTTCACTTCCGTTGATTTATTCACTGTGATCAGATTCTGAAAATTTGTTGGTGAAAAAGAATCTACTCAGCGAACAAGGACATTCAACTTCCTGTTTATTAACTGAATCTCCTTCTTTGTGATAGGAGTAGTTGTTGTAGCTTCATCCAAATCACTCTCATCATTAAGAAGAGATAGAGCTAACACATATTTAACAAATGCTTGAAAAGAACTAGTCACCTCTACAGCTCTACTTCATCATTATCATTAACTACAAACTCATCATCACCCCTTGATGGCGTTGTATCATTCTAAACTGGAGAATAGGCCATAATCAATGTTGAAGGTGGAACATCTTCATGATTAGTCAATGTCTTCTTTAAAATTTAATGATTCAAGCATTCAACGAGTGGTTGAACTTCAATAGAGTACTTTAAATCATCAAGACATGCAATCATGTTTTGATTTTGCTTTACCACGAGATGAACATATGAAGCAGATTGATCCATAATGAAATATGATCAACAGACGATTTCATTTATGATAGATTTAAAAGAACATTGAGAATTGAAGAATACTAGAGAATGATTTGTAATGTTCTTGAATTGTATGAAAGTGTAAAAAAGATCACTGTAGACAATTTGGGTATTTATATGGATTCGGAATTGGAAACATTTATTTTGATTTTGAAAAGATTGGGGTTATAGGAGAGAGAAACTGCCAATTTCATGCAATAAATTCCATTCCAATCCCCACATCAGTCTAGTATCCCATGCCCATCATCACTTTAAAAAGGCCCAATAAAAAGTTGTCAGCTCAGCATTCCTTTAACGAAAATAAAACAACTGTCCACCAATGCTTTCACAGAAAAGTTTACACAGAATAAACACAATGACAGTCAATATAGAAACATGTCGGTACAACAGTTGCATATGTTGGTTCAAAACAAATGAACAATGCAAAATGCTGAAAAGCTCTCGTGTATTATTCAATGAAAAACAAAGAACAGAAGGCTGCAATATATAGCAGCACTTACAACTGAAAAAGTAAATGCTGGAAACATGAAAAGACTAAAGTAAAAGCAGGAAATATGAAAGACTTCAACAGTTATGAAGACACACGAGAGCACTTATTTCACTTTATTTCACTGACTTTGAATCAGTCTTCAACACCCCCCTTTGATTCAAAGCTTCCAATGCCAATACAAGCTCGGAGACGCTGAAAACATGCAGGCGGAAGAGCCTTGGTGAACATGTCGGCCAATTGTTCTTCAGTAGGACAGAACTCCACCTATATTACACCTGCTGCCACCAAGTCTCGAATGTAGTGGTGCTTAATTTCAATATGCTTGGTACGCCCATGCATAACTGGGTTTCTTGTCATGGCAACTGTTGATTGACTGTCACAGTAAATCACAGTTGGTTCCCTTTGTTCCTGCATAAGATCACCCATAAGTTTTCGTAACCACACAGCTTGACACGCCGTAATTGTGACCGCCACATATTCCGCCTCAGTTGATGATAAAGCTACCGTTGCTTGCTTCTTTGACTGCCATGAAATTATTCCAGACCCAGTACTGAAACAATTCCCTGTTGTACTCTTCCTGTCTTCTTGTGATCCTGCCCAATCACTATCACTGTATCCTTTTAGCACAAACCTTTTCGAGTTCAAATACCAGATACCATAGTGCTTGGTACCAGCTAAGTAACGAATAATTCTTTTGACAGCTCCATAGTGTTGTTTTGTGGGTTTGTGCATGAATCTTGAGACTACTCCCACTGCAAAACTTATGTCTGGTCTTGTGTGAGTGAGGTAGATTAACCTCCCAACTATGCTCCTGTAATTTTGAGGATCTGTCATTCATGTGCCATCTTCACATGTTAGCTTTTCATTGGTGTTCATAGGAGTTGTGACTGGTTCAATATTCTCCATGTTGAGACCCTTTAGCATGTCTGATACATATTTTTCTTGAGCAATAAAAATACTGGTGTTTGTTTGCTTTATTTCGATCCCAAGAAAATAATGTAGCTTTCCAAGGTCTGTCATTTCAAACGTCTTCATCATCTCCATTTTAAATTGATAAATGAGCTCTTTAGACGACCCTGTGTAGATCATGTCATCAACATAGAGACTGACTAACATGATCCCTGCATCACCTTGCTTCCTGAAATACATGGTAGGTTCACTAGGACTTTTCTGAAAACCGTTGAAGCGAAAGAAGTTGTCAATCTTGCTATACCATGCACGCGGAGCTTGTTTAAGCCCATATAATGCCTTCTTCAACCTATATATCTTCCCTTCTTGCCCAGGAACAATAAATCCTTCGGGTTGTTGAACAAAAACTTCTTCTTTTAGGTCCCCGTTTAAGAATGCCGACTTAACATCAAACTGGTAAACTTCCCATTGTTGTTGTGCAGCTAATGCAAGAATTAACCTTATTGTCTCAATTCTTGCCACCGGTGAGAATGTTTCATTGAAATCTACACCCTGTTCTTGTCAAAAACCACGAGCAACTAATCTTGCTTTTATGTTTTTGGAGACTACCATCCGCATTGAACTTTTTTTTAAAAACCCATTTCAAAGGAATTGGATGCTTACCAGCTTGAGGTTCCACCAGATCCCATGTCTCGTTCTTTTCGATCGCCATAATTTCTTCCTCCATTGCTTTCTTCCAGTTAACATCTTGAAGTGCCACATCTGCAGATACTGGATCACTAGCGAACAGGGCTAGAGTGCTATCATAAATGTCATTCAAGTTCCTATATCTGAGCGGTGGAGTATCTGGAGACGACACATCAGAAGAGCCAGGTGTGGTCCTCGAGGGCGTAGCAGAAGATGATTCACCGTGAGTATAGCTCGGTGTCGGACTTGATGGAGGAGACATGGGTGTATTGATCGGATGATCATGCACTTCATCTTCTACATTTTCAAATGAATTTGGCTGTGGCATTAAGTTTGTGTGAACCGATGTATCCACATAACTTGAATATTCTTCAAAAATCACATCACGACTGATAACAATATTCTTATTTATAGAATCGAATAACCTGTAGGCCTTTGACATTGTACAATAGCCCACAAAGATGTATTTCTTGGACTTCTCTTCTAGCTTGTGCCTATTTGTGGTGACCAATGCATAGCATAAACAGCCAAAAACACGCAAATGATCAACAGTGGGCTTGAACTCATACTAGGCTTCGAAAGGAGTTTTATTCCATACTGCTTTGGTGGGTGATAGATTGAGGAGATACACAGCTGTGGTTACCGCTTCTGCCCAAAATGAGTCAGCCAACTTACTTGTTTTTAGCATTGATCGAGCCATCTCCACAATAGTCCTGTTCTTCCTCTCTGTGATTCCGTTTTGCTCAGGTGTATAAGGAGCTGTCAATTCTCTTCTTATTCCTTCTTCTTCACATAATGTAGTGAATTCCTTTGACATGAATTCACCGCCTCTATCAGTTCTTAAAATCTTGATTACATTGTTTCCTTGTTTTTCGACAAGGGCTTTGAATTTTTTGAAGTCCTCAAAAGCTTCAGATTTCGCTTTGATGAAGTAGACCCAACACATGCGAGTGAAATCATCAATAAAAAGCAAGAAGTACTTATTCCCCGAGTGTGATTCTGTCCTCATTGGACCACAGATATCAGCACATACTATCTCCAGTTTTTATGTTGCTCGTCTTGCTTGCCCCTTCGGAAAGGATCTTCGTGTTTGCTTAGCCAAGACGCACCCTTCACACACATGGGTAGAATCTTATATGGTTGGCAGCCCATTCACCATTTGTTTGCTTGTTAATAGTTGTAGACCTTTTACATACAAATGACCATATCGATAGTGCCATAATCTTGACTCATCATCCTTGCTACTCATCATCATATATCCTTCTTTTCGTGAAAAATGTACTGGAAACATCCTATTTCTAGTCGTTTTTGAGTATAATAGAACTTCACCATTTTGTTTCTTTACCACACAAGCATCATTTGCAAATTCTACCTTCAATCCATTTTCAATTAACTGGCCTACACTTATCAGATTGTGGGCCAGACCTGGTGCAAAATGAACATCACTGATGAGTTTATCCTTTCCTTCGATGCAAACCGTCACAGCTCCTATTCCTTCTATCGCAACTGGTTGGCCATTGCCGAGACGAAAACGTGATTTTCCAGTCGTGTTCAGGCTTTTGAACTTGTCACAATTACCGGTTATATGATTAGAACATGCACTGTCTAAATACCATATCTCCTTTGTAACATCAACCGGATGAATGTGGGTCATGAACAAGTAATCTTCCTTCTCTTCAAATTCCTCTTCAGTGTACTTTGCTTGGTTTTGCTTTGTCCAACAATCTTCTTCTTTATGACCAAACTTCTTACAATGATCACATTGAACTAGTGACCCTTGTGATCTCCCTTGACCACGACCACGAGATGATGCTCTGCCTCTTCCTCGACCAAAGGAATATCTACCTTGTTCTCCTTGGATATGAAATGCACGTTCTCCATCTTGAGTCTGAGATCTGTTGATTCTTGCTTCATGTGCTTGTAGTGAGCCCATCAGTTCATCAAAGGAAAATGTTGCAAGATCCTTTGACTCTTCAATAGCCGCCACAACATGGTCGAATTTAGAAGGTAGACTCCTCAGTACTTTTGCAACAACAACTTCATCAGAGATTTTATCTCCATAAGCACGCATATGAATCACAATCGAAGATGCTTTTGCAAGATACTCTTGAACGGTTTCACTTGGTTTCATGTTTAAGGTCTCGAACTGCCTTCTTAGGGACTGGAGTTTAACTGTGATCACCTTTGCTGATCCTTGATATTCAGTTTTGAGAATGTTCTAGGCATCTCGTGATGTGTCTGCTGCAGATTCTGGGAAAGATTGTTTCATCAACAGCTTGTTGGATGAAAAACAAGGCTTTTGCATCTTTCTTTTGATTTTCTTTCTGTCGTGTCTCATCTATGCTTGCTTCTGCATACCCATTTTCAACAAGATCCCACAAATCTTGTGACTTGAACAAAGTCTTCATTTTGGTACTCCAGAACTCGTAGAAGTCTACCTTAAAGATTGGAATTTGAGGGTGAGACATGTTAATAGTGTTGAGGTTCTGTGCCATCAAAACAAACCAGAGAGACTTAGGAATGCAACCTAAGCTCTGATACCACAATGTTGGTTCAAAACAAATGAAAAATGCAAAATGCTGAAAAGCTCTCGTGTATTATTCAATGAAAAACAAAGAACAGAAGGCTGCAATATATAGCAACACTTACAACTGAAAAAGTAAATGCTGGAAACATGAAAAGACTAAAGTAAAAGCAGGAAATATGAAAGACTTCAACAGTTATGAAGACACACACGAGAGCACTTATTTCACTTTATTTCACTGACTTTGAATATGATTTGTAATGTTCTTGAATTGTATGAAAGCGTAAAAAAGATCACTGTAGACAATTTGGGTATTTATATGGATTGGGAATTGGAAACATTTATTTTGATTTTGAAAAGCTTGGGGTTATAGGAGAGAGAAACCGCCAATTTCATGCAATAAATTCCATTCCAATCCCCACATCAGTCTAGTATCCCATGCCCATCATCACTTTAAAAAGGCCCAATAAAAAGTTGTCAGCTCAGCATTCCTTTAACGAAAATAAAACAACTGTCCACCAATGCTTTCACAGAAAAGTTTACACAGAATAAACACAATGACAGTCAATATAGAAACATGTCAGTACAACAGTTGCGTAATCATAGAGTCTACCCTCCAATATTACACAAATTAAAACAGTGTCTATTTGAATAATATAACCTTAAAGAAAATTTGGTTTCGTAACCAAAACCAAGGTAAAAGGTAAGGTTTGTGGCATTTCATCACAACCATGTTTGACAATTGTTGGAATCATAAATATAGAATTGGTAAAATCTTGGTTTAAGTTGTTTTTACTTGATTCCTTAAGGATTTTAAGTGTATGTGATTATGCGAGAGAAATGTATACAATGAAGTAGGTATGGATATGAGTCTCGTATATACCATGGTGACAATGATAGATAATCATTAACCCAGGCTTTGTAAAACCTTGGTTTCTGATTGGTTTATACCAAAATCCTATGGGTTTTAAGTGCACGTGTATGATTGTGCTAGAGAATTGAGATTTGGAAAATAGATAAGTACTGTAGTGTCTCAAATTTACCCATGTTGTTAATGGCAATATCATCAACCTAGAATTTATAAAACTTAAGTTTCAAGTTGGAATTAACCGTACACATCAAGGGATTTAAATGAATACACAATAGAGATATGAATGAAAGAAAGATGTAAAGTGTAGTTGGTACTGTGAAACATAGTTCGTTTCTTACATCAATTCGTAGTTTCATGCTAGAATTTTGCAATTCACCGTCAATTCATAAAGTGAAAAATTGTTGACGTTTTACTCTAGCCATGGTGACAAAAACTAAAGATCATTAACATAGAGTTGTGAAAACTATGTTCAAGTTGTTTTAAAATGAAACGTCATGGGTTCATAGATTGGCTAAAGAAATATGATCATTGTACCATTGCAAATATATGGACCAAGAAAAAAAAACCTCATAACTCCAAATATGAGTAGCCATGGGTAGCTTTGTAGTCTCTATGAAATAGCCTATTGGAAAGAAATTCTTAAAAACAAGAAATTTCATTAAGGTTTCACAAACTAAGGACTTGCGAGGCTTAAAACAACATGTTCCATTGCATAACTGAAAATGTTTCCCATCCGTTTCTTAGTTACATAGTTGAACAACATGTGTTCACCACCAATCCCTTTAAAGTTTAAAAAAAAAATTGAAAATTTGAAATTTTTAGAAAATCAAAATGTTTTTGGATTTTTGAAAATTTTTAGAAAAAATAAAATATTTTTGGATTTTTGAAATATTTAGAAAACAAAATCTTTTTGGATTTTTGAAAACTTTTAGAAAAATAAAATCTTTTTGGATTTTTGAAAATTTAAAAAAATTTCGAAAACCAAACTATGACTATGACGAGTTGCGACGGCTCACATGTAATCATATATGAACATTAACTAAAACAACTAAGAAAAAGAAAACAAATAGACTACAACGGGCTACAACGTCTCAGAGCCGGTCGCACAAGAACAGTAAATACAAGAAGTAATAACACTAAGAACAATGAATCAAAGAACTATTACTTGTTACGATGGCCTGCGATCGCTCGCATCCTTTCGCATATGGACAATTATTTTCACAGTTTTAATTTGATTTTGAATTGGGAACAAATTATGTTTCCATCATTCCCAGACCATGAAGAATACGATTAAAAGTTGCTTCTGGCTATACCTTTGTGAATATGTCTGCTAAATGATCTGCTGATCGAATAAAATGAACTTCTACATTTCCATCTTCAACATGACGGGTTGCGACGTATCGTAGCCGGTCGCAGATGAGCAGTAACTATAAGAAATAATAAAACTGCGAACAATGAAGCAAATAACTATTACCTGTTACGACGGCCTGCTACTGCTCGCATCCCTTCACATATGAACAATAATTTTAACAATTTTAATTTGAGTTTGAATTAGGAATAGATTCTGCTTCCATCATTCCCAGACCATGAAGAATACGATTAAAAGCTACTTCTGGTAATGCCTTTGTGAATATGTCTACTAATTGATCTTCTGATCAAACAAAATGAACCTCTACATTCCCATATTCAACATGCTCCTTAATAAAGTGATATCATAATGTAATATGCATTATCTTTGAATGTTGTACTGGATTGTGACATAAGCGGATTGTGCTTTATGAATCACAGTACAATGAGATCTTCTTCATGCTTAAACCGTAATCTCATAGTTGGATTTGAAACCAAATTATTTGTGATGTGCAAGAAGAAACAACAATATATTCAAATTATGTAGTAAATGATGAAACACATGTTTCTTTGTTTGATTGCGAAATAACAAGATTTTCGCCCAAAATTTGACAAATTCCAGTGTTGGTTTTCCTATTAAGTCCATATCCGCCAAGATCTACATCAGAATAAGCCTGCACAAAGAAACATGTATTAGAAGGATACCACAACCAAAAGAAGTGGTTCTGTGAAGATATCTGAAAATATTCTTAATTGTCGTCATGTGAGGTTCTCATGGATTTTCTTGATATCTCGCATAATAACAAATAAAAAACATTATGCTAGGTCTACTAGATGTTAAATAAAGCAATGACCCAATCCTCTATTGATATAAAGTAAGATCAGTTGCTGGTTTGTCAAGTGAAGGTGTTAGCTTAGTTCCGAATACCATAGATGTTTTCACTTTCGTATGCTCATTATGCCAAACTTCGTAAGCAATGTCTTTGTGAAAACCTCATGGTTTATTAAAATTCCATCTTTTCTATGTCCAATATTCAATCCAAGGAAAAAATTAATTGGAGTCATTGAGCTCATCTCAAATTTAGTTTCCATTAATTTTCGGAATTCAACAGTCAAATTTGGATCTGTTGAACCAAAAATAATGTCATCAACATAAATTTGAACAATCATCAAATGATAACCAAATTTTTTTGAAAGAATGTGGGTCAACTGAATCATGTTTGCACGTAGATTTCTTAAGAAAACGAGTAAAAGTTTCATACCATGTACGAGGAGCTTGCTTAGGACCATACACAAATTTCTCAAGTATATAATAATAATCTAGATACTTATCATTAATGAAACATGGTGGTTATTTAACATAAATTGTCTCATCAAGTTCTCCATTGAGAAATGCATATTTTCCGTCCATTTGAAAAACTTCAAAATTTTTGTGAGCAACATATGGTAAGAAAATGCAAACATATTCTAGTCTCGCAACTGGAGAAAATGTCTCTTTGTAGTTAATTCCTTCCTCCTGGCAATATCCTTTCACTACGAGATGTGCCTTATTTTGCACATCATGTAACAACGTAAATTTCAAAGCATTTTTTTCTACTTTTAAAATTATTAATTTCATTCATAAAGATTCTCATATCTCATTGTATCACATATCAAATCCATAAAAAAACACATCCCAAAATCAAAATGTATGAAAACTCCAATAGTGTGTACTGATCATGCCGACGCCTTCCCGTGATCCTCACTGGTACCTAAAACACATAACACAAAACACTATAAGCATAAATGCTTAGCGAGTTCCCCAAAATACCACATTTAACACATAACAGCCACTCGAGGCTAAACTCTATGAGCCCTCTAGCTCTAACTCTGTGGACCATGTGGTCCTAATTCTGTGGACCTTCCGGTCCTAACTCTGTAAACTCTGATATACTCACAACATAAATCACATAGAAATAATGTTGTGAAACACATCACACAAATAGCATACAAGATACTCTATCACATAACTCTAATTACCACTCAACGTAAAGTATAGTGAGAAGACTCACCTCGGATAACTCCGTAAACCTCGAACTTTGAAATTATGCACTAGCCTCCGCCTAATCACATAATAATTACTCTAATTAATACAACGTCTAAAGGCTAGGCTAACCCCTCTATATAATCTCTCTAAGAAGGGTAAAAGGCCATTCTACCCGTCTAATGGCTCATAAGTCCAAATATTGACTAAACCTAAAAGTCAACGAAGTCAACGGTCAAACTTTGACCAGACTCGTCGAGTGCACTCGGGCGACTCGGCGAGTCCACACTAGTCCTCTGACTCCTTCCAATGCTCACTTGGCAAGACGAGTTCCCTCTTCACTCGTCCGGTTACTCAGTAACGAATCGCGGGGCAACCCCGACTCGACTTGTCGAGTCTACTCATGAACTCGGCGAGTTGCTCCCATGACAACACCCATCTGACCTTTTGAGGTCAGATCTGCTTCCCTAATCTATAGATCTGACTTCCCATAGCGAATAACCATGTAAAGGTCGAATCTTGCTACACATGTCTTGCACCCATGTCTTATTTTGGTGAAATTTCTTCTAACATGGCAACCTAGTCTCCTTTCCTCCATAAACCAGCATAAAGTAGAATGGGGAAGGCTCTCTGTACCTCTATGGGTCCAGATCTGAGGTCTATCATAGAAAAGAACCATAAACTCCACTTATCACACTCTAAAAAGGCTAAAGAAAACCCTAGATCATGGATCTTAACCCAAAACAGAAAGGAAGTTCGATTTGATACCTCAAAAGTGTAGATCTGAGCTTGAAACCCTGGATCCATAGCTCCTTTGACATCCTCTTGTTGGAAACAACTTCTCCTTTGCTAAATCACACCAAAATTGATCAATATAGCCTTATCTCTCTCTAAACTCGCTCAAGCTCTCAAGAAGCACTCTCTCTGGACAGGTAGCCGCACAAGAGGGCTATAAGGTCCTTTAAATAGGGCACATGCTCGGGGATTTAGGGTTTCAGTCGTCAGCGCGGACTCGTCGAGTCCACCCTTCCCGACTCGTCGAGTCCCTTCATTAATCAGTCAACGAATCGCGATCCTACTCGACGAGTCCAGGCGTCAACTCCTCGAGTCCCTCTCTTATATAAAAAAATAAATGATAAATTATAATACCTGTAAATGCGGATGTTACAATTCTCCCCCACTAGAATCAGACTTCGCCCTCGAAGTCTTACTCCGCAAACAACTCTGGATGCTGCTCACGCATCTCCGACTCCGACTCCCAAGTCAACTCGGACCCTCTCCGATGTTGCCACTGAACCTGCACCAGGGGCACTTCCTTGTTCCTTAGAACCTTGATCCTCCGATCCACAATCACAACTGACCTCTCAACATAATTCAGGTTGGCATCCACCTGAATATCCTCCAACGGTACTACCACCGACTCGTTGGCTATACACTTCCTCAACTGAGATACGTGGAAGGTATCATGGATCTGGCTCAACTTTGAAGGTAGCTCCAGACAATATGCTACCCTACCTACCCCCGCAGTCACCCTGAACGGACCGATGTACCGGGGCCCCAGCTTGCCCCTCTTCTTGAATCGGATCACTCCTTTCCAAGGAGATACCTTTAGGAGTACGAAGTCTCCCACTTGGAACTCAAGCTCGGACCGTCGCCTCTCCGCATAACTCTTCTGGCGACTCTAAGCTGTTAGCAGCCTCTGCCTGATCTGCTATATCTGCTCTGTCGTCTGAAGCACTAACTCAATGTTGCCCATCACTCGCTGCCTAACTTCTCCCCAGCATATGGGAGTCCGACACCTCCTCCCGTAAAATAATTCAAAGGGAGGCATGCCGATACTCGAATGGTGGCTGTTTTTATACAAAAACTCAGCCAACGGAAAATACGTGTCCCAAATTCCTCCGAAGTCCATCACACACGCTCGCAGCATGTCTTCGAGCGTCTGAATCATCCGCTCACTCTGACCATCTGTTTGTGGGTGGTATGCGGTACTAAAATGTAGCCTCGTACCCAACTCCTCATGGAATTTCTTCCAGAATCTGGAAGTGAAACGTACATCTCGATCTGACACGATCGAGATCGGTACTCCATGTCGTGATACCACCTCTCTCACATATATCTCTGCCAGCCTCTTAGCAGAAGAGCTCTCACTGATAGCAAGAAAGTGAGCGCTCTTCGTCAGCCGGTCAACAATCACCCAAATTGCATCGACACCCCTTGCAGTCATCGGCAATTTGGTGATAAAGTCCATGGAAATTTGTTCCCACTTCCACTCGGGAACCTCAAGTGGCTGCAACTTGCCATGCGGACGCTGATGCTCGACCTTCACCCTACGACAGGTCAAGCAACTCTCTACGAACCATGCGACATCCCTCTTCATACAGGGCCACCAATACTCCCTCTTTAGGTCCAAATACAACTTATTGGCCCCGGGATGGATCGAGAACCTCGACCTATGCGCCTCCTCCATCAGAATGGTACGTTCCCCGCCTTCTAACGGCACCCAAATCCGACCCTGGAAGGTCATAAGCCCACGACTATCGGCAACGAACTCAGATATCTATCCTATCACCTGCTCTCTTTTGCGGTTCTTAGGTCTCATGGCCTTCACCTGGACCTCCCGAATGGTGTCCAACACCGGAGTCATCACTATTAATCTCAAACAAATATATTGTAACAACCCGTTATTTCCGGGCATTATAAATCGAGTCTTGTAACCTCTTTGGAATGTAATAGGAATATCATCGATAAACGAATTATTCAAAAGCTCTGATTGGAGTACACTATGTAGTAGATATCGTCTTAAGGTTTCCAAATATATAAAGAACACTAAAATCTGAGTTATGACGAAGAAGTTATGACCATTCTAAGATTTCCGACAAAACCGACAACACCGATTAAACGGAAAACGCAAAGTTTCAATACGATAGCATTTAGCCTTAGGTATCTAAATGAAAGTTATAGATAACATTAAACCGTGAGCGTACACAAAAAGAACGTCCAAATCTGACTTCGTATGAGGAAGTTATGATTTTTCCAAGATCCGAATATAGCAGTAGACAGCTAAAAACTCGAATCGGAGATCGAGCGACTTTTGGCCGGAATGACCTAAACGAGAATCGAAGGTCTCGACAATGGTATTTCAGCGGTAAAAAGTCTGGCAAAAACCGACATCAGATAAAGAAGTTATGAATTTTCAAAGAAATTCCTTAAACACGATGAGTTTAATATAAATGATAAAAAAAATAATTTCGGAATCTGCCGACGGGGTCTAAACGAAAGTTGTAGAGCGTAGTCTCACCTACGCGTGGATATAAAGACCATCGAAAACGGAGTTCGTATGAAGAAGATATGAATTTTTGAAGTTTATTAAATAAATTATATATTTATTTAAATCAAAATTCGGACCTTATCCGAAGAGGAGTCAGCGTCCTCATCCGAGGTACGCGCTGCGTACCCCTGTACGCCCTGCGTACCCGAGAGACTTGGCCTCGGAACGTCCACGTCGCCCTATCCGAGCCTCCGACCCGTCCGACCCGCTGTCCCATCCGACCCGCCGTCCCATCCGACCCGCCTCCCCACCGACCCGTCCCATCCGAAGCCGAGGCAGTCGGGGCTTTGTTCATGCATGACGTATGCGTACGCGCTGCGTACGAGCGTACGCCCCGCGTACCGAGGCGGTTCAGCCTTCCTATAAATAGAATGCGAGGGCTTCCGAGAAAAATACTCATTTCTCTCCTCTCTCTCACAATCTTGCCTCGTTTTCCGTGCCCGTTGAAACCCGAAGCTCTAGTCTTTTTGCTCAAGTCCCGAGGGTCGATTTTACTCCCGAGATTCCCGAGAATCCCGAGGAAAATCCGTTTCCCGAGACGAAACTCTGTCCGGTTTTCCATCTCGCTATCTTCAAACTATCAAGTGAGTTCATATCCCCTTCGAACACTCTTTAAATACATTTTAAATGCTTTTATACTCTTTTAAGGGGAGGAATACAAGTAAACATACCGTTATTATCATGTATTTCGTAAAAAAAATCTCATTTACTCGTTTCTATCAAATGAATCACTTGTGATTTAGTTCTATTATGCGAAAACTCTTGCTATACTTTGCATGCAATAGATTTATACAAAAGTATTTAGTAACACCAAAATATCTTTCGTTGTTAAACCGTTTCATATATTCTAAAAACTTGTGATTTATGTTGGTCAAACATTGTGAAAAAGGATAAACTTTGCATACAAAACTATCACTTTAATACAAACTTAGTTGAGAATCCATGAGACGTGTATATCTTCAAACACTGCCTTTTAGATAAAAGGTATCGCTACAAGTCCTGTCTATAACCAGAGTCTCCCGTTCGGAGAACGTGTCAAATGTGTATTGATCTATACGGGAAGTCATGATCCCGCACCCTGGCTGTTAGCTACAGTCCGTCTTTTGGGGTGACAGTTTGTCATAACGCTACGACGCCTGAAGAACGTCGCTACAGGCATATTATGTTCAGTATGGTTATAAAACTCATCGGATATACAACTACTATAGTACTTTTGAATAATGAATAAGTAGTTACTACGGTTATTCATTATCTAACAAACTGAAAACTTCTAATAGGTTTATTATATAAATCTATGTTTAAAACTTTTCTAAAGCATGTGGATTGCTTCAAAATGTTAGCCTTGAACATTAAACAAACAACTATTAAGAAAATAAGGGATTTTCTTGTTTCAACTATCTACGTTTTTTTTCAATACCAATATTCTCGTGCATTTCACACTTTTATAAGGAAATATGGGATTTTCTTGGAAGATATACACTCACTTTTGGAATGGCATTCAATGTTTCTAAATCACTTATGAACTCACCAACTTAATTGTTGACACTTTTTCTTTGAAATAACTTGTATTCTCAAGGAATCGTTAAGCAGGTTTGGAAAGCAACTTTTGGTGAATAACGCGCTGGCATTATTTACTTCTTTTGAAAGATGTTTATGCATTTATCTTTTGAACGTGTAATGAATACAACGATGTAAACATTTTTTTTTAAAAAACTTTATATATGGTGGTGTGTACTTTCCTTTCTATAAACTGTTATGATATTGAATATGACGTCCTCCGCCCCCGAACGTTTCTGCCGTTCTGGTTTGGGGGTGTGACAGATTGGTATCAGAGCACCGTTTATAGTGAATTAAGTATATCAAAACCATTTTTGGTATACAACTATAAACTCATCTGGGAAAAAACACTCTGAGAAGAGTCATACTTTTGAAATTAAATTTATTTAGTTTTTGTAAAGTAAGCATGCATTCATTTCGTACTAATAACAGTTTCACATCGTACCATTTTAGAAGTATTATAAATAAGTTGTGTAGTACAGGTACGCCTTGGGACGCGTAATCGGAACTGGGAAGGATATAGCCTGATCAACTATATTTGTCCTAGAGCCGACTAACGTGTGCCGAGGGGTGTCTGCAGTGGACAACAAATTTTAAAACTTACCAAACCGTTACTAGAATCAAACACAAGAATTTAAATACTATAGGAGTATTTGCTATCTAAACTAATTTAACTTACATGTTTTGCATGTTTCGACTTTATTCAATTCTTATAACCCTATTTCTCGTACAGTCAAATGGCTGGATTTCACCACCCCAATGACCCCTACTTTCCCAACCAAGGCAACGGAGGATGGATCGAAGATGATCCCGAAGAGGATGAGGAACCCATAGAATTGGGTGATGACTCCGGTACTGACTCAGAGCCGGAAGTGATCGATCCACCACCCATTCAACCTTCTGTCCATGTGAGGAACTTCCAAGGACCCACTCCCGTCTGGGGAAGTCACCTCCATCATTGGAGCCAACAACAAGGCATACGCCCTCCCTACGGCATGTGTCGGGACTTCTATGATTTCCGCGGTGGAAGTTCGGCTGATCGAGCACTCCCGGTATTGGTGGGTAAGTTAGCCAATCTGTCCTATCAGTCCGGAGTTCAAGCAAGCCGACTCCGGGATATCAACGTGGAAGTGCAGGTTCACACTTCTGACATCCGTAGGCTGGACAAGATACAATATAATGCTCAACTCCAGTCTGAGGCATTTCAGGCACAGATGATTGCAGTCCTAGCCGAATTAAGGGAGCAACAAGCCGCTTTTGATCGGCGCCTAATGGAATCGAAGCAATCAGATGCGGAGTCAAGCTCCAAGCGCAACCTACGTCGCAAATAGTGCCTGCCAGGATTTCAAATTTTGTTATAAATTAGGACTTCGGATAAGAATATTCTTTTCTTTAAAACTTTCTGTAATCGGAGACCTTTAGAAAGGTCAAAAAGTTTTGTCTAAACTCGGATGTAACACAACTATATGTTTAATATATAGGGCATATCTCTTTCTTGTTTTAATTATGTGTAGTCCATTCAATTCATAAGTGCATCCATTCAAACGTTATTAATGAATCAAGCTCAAAACCCAGTGTTGGTCAAACCAAATTCTTAATCTATTTAAGGTAGTTAACTCAATATCATTCAACTCGCAACCACCAAAACTTATAATATCTCATTTTTTCTTTTGGCAGCGTAATGCCTCCTCGTAGATCAGCACGTACCAACGCAACCCCACCACCACCTCCACCACTAACTTATGATCCGGCAATGGTCCAGGCTGCTATCACAGCAGCAGTAGCAGCAGCCCTCTCTCAAATAAACTCCAATGCAAATGGAGGTACAGGAAGCAGCACGAATCATCCCAATCGTGGCACCGGCCAGGGCCATGTAAGGGAGTGTACTTACAAGGAGTTCTCCAACTCAAAACCAAAGACCTTTAATGGCAGTGGAGGAGTCATTGCACTAATGCAATGGTTTGAAAAGACCGAAATGGTCTTCGAGATCTACTCGTGCCAAGAAACAAGCAAGGTTAAGTTCGCTGCTTGCACCTTCATAGACCGAGCCCTCACTTGGTGGAAAAGCCATGTGAACTCAGTGACGCTCACTGTCGCTAACGCCATGAGTTGGGAAGAACTGAAGGTACTACTACTGGAAAAATACTGCCCGAGGGGTGAAGTGCAAAAGCTTGAGCAGAAGCTCTGGAATTTGAAAATGATTGGGTCTGATCTAGTCGCCTACACAGCTAGGTTCAACGATCTCGCTGCTTTGTGCCCTACCATGGTCAACCCAGAATCAAAGAAGGTCGAAAGGTACATTTGGGGGTTGTCACCCCAAATTCAAGGGCATGTCCTAGCTTCCAACCCTATCACCTACAACAGCGCTAAACGCCTGGCGCAACGACTCATCGACCACGGAGCGAAACAGAGTACCATCACAGCAGCCGCAAATCCACCTAGGGAGGCTCAGGGCCAGAGTAAGCCTTGGAACAAGAGGAGGGGACAAACCCTCCAGGAGAACCCCAAGAAACAACAAGTGATAGCGACCCACGCTATTACTGTACCTACCAATTCTGCCCCCACAAGCTCATACAATGGAAAACTACCGAAATGTAACCAGTGCAACTTCTACCACCACGGTCTCTGCCGTGACCTTCAATGCACCAGGTGCAATAAGAAGGGTCATACAGCCTGCTATTGCAAGGAGCAAACCCAATAATCCGCCCCCGCTGCTAATACCGGAATAAGCCGCGCCTGCTTTGAGTGCGGAGACACAGGGCACTACCGCAGGGACTGCCCGAAGGCAAACAACAGGAATACCGGCGGAAGGGGCCGAGCTTTCGCAATGGGACAAGGTGAAGCCATTGCGGACCCTACTGTTGTTACGGGTACGTTTCTTCTCGATAACTCGTATGCATGCATTTTGTTTGATAGTGGAGCGGAAAGGGGTTTTGTGAGTCACGACTTTAAAAGCATGCTAAAACCAATACCACAATCATTAAGTGAACCGTTCATAGTAGAAATGGCCAACGGGAAAACCGAAGGCACTAAGGAGATATATTTAAACTGCACCCTAACTCTAAACGATAATCTCTTTCAAATCAACCTCATGCCAGTCTCGATTAAGAGTTTCGATGTCATCATTGGCATGGATTGGCTGAGTTCACATCGTGCGGACATTCTATGTTACGATAAGGCCGTTCACCTTAATCTGCCAACCGGCGAAACCTTCCTTGTCTTGGGCGACAAACCTAGTACCACTCTTAGTATCATCTCAAGTATCCAAGCTCAGAAGTACCTACGCAAGGAGTGTCACGCATTTTTAGCGCATGTTGTAGACGTGAAACGCAAAGTCCGGGACATCAAGGATGTGCCCAACGTATGTGATTTTCCTGACGTGTTTCCCGAGGACCTTCCAGGGATACCACCCGTAAGACAAGTCGAATTCAGAATCGATCTAATTCCTGGAGCTACCCCAGTAGCCAAAGCACCCTATCGATTAGCCCCGACAGAGATGCAGGAGCTATCCAGCCAACTGAATGAACTACTTGGAAAAGGATTCATCAGGCCGAGCTTCTCACCTTGGGGAGCACCCGTGTTGTTTGTGAAAAAGAAAGATGGATCGTTCAGGATGTGCATCGACTACCGAGAACTCAACAAACTTACCATCAAGAACCGATACCCCCTACCCCGAATCGACGACTTATTCGATCAACTCCAAGGAGCCAACTACTTTTCCAAGATCGATCTGAGGTCGGGATATCACCAGCTGCGAGTCCTAGAGAGTGATGTTCCCAAGACGGCCTTCCGGACGAGATACGGACATTACGAGTTCGTAGTAATGCCGTTCGGACTAACCAATGCCCCGACCGTATTCATGGATCTAATGAATCGGGTATGTCGTCCATTCTTGGATAAATTTGTGATAGTATTCATAGACGACATACTCATTTATTCAAAGAATAAAGAAGAACATAGTCAGCACCTGAGACAAGTCTTAAAGACGTTACGGACTGAGAGACTTTATGCAAAATTCTCAAAATGTGAGTTTTGGATTAGAAAGGTGGACTTCCTCGGTCACGTGGTCAGCAAGGAAGGAATCCACATGGACCCCTCGAAAATCAAGGCTATCGAAAACTGGTCTGCACCAACTACACCAACAGAAATTCGCCAATTTCTAGGTCTTGCTGGTTACTATCGAAGGTTCATCCAAAATTTCTCCAGCATCGCAAAGCCTCTTACCGCTTTAACCCAGAAAGGTGTGACCTACAACTGGGGAGAAAAGCAAGATGTTGCATTTCAAACCTTGAAACAAGCCCTTTGCAGTGCACCTATCCTTTCTCTTCCGGAAGGGACCGAAGATTTTGTGGTGTATTGCGATGCTTCGAAGCAAGGGCTGGGTTGTGTGCTAATGCAGAGGGGAAAGGTTATTGCATATGCCTCACGACAACTGAAAACGCATGAGGTCAATTACACCACTCATGACTTAGAACTTGGAGCAGTGGTCTTCGCTCTTAAAATCTGGAGGCACTATCTTTACGGTACCAAGTGCACTGTCTTTACAGACCACAAGAGCCTCCAACACATCTTCGACCAGAAAGAATTAAACATGAGACAACGACGTTGGGTCGAATTGCTCAACGACTACGAATGTGAGATTCGCTATCATCCGGGAAAGGCAAACGTCGTAGCCGATGCCCTTAGTCGAAAGGAGTACTCTGGCCGAAGAGTGAAGTCATTAGCTATGTCGATCCATTCGCACCTGTCACCGCAAGTCAAGGAAGCTCAAATAGAGGCCTTGAAACCCGAAAACGTGGCAGGTGAGGCCCTTAGGGGAATGGACAAGAACTTAGAAATCAAGAGTGACGGAGCACGCTACCTCATGAACCGGATCTGGACACCCAAGTTTGGTGGATTCAGGGAGGTAGTTATGAGCGAGGCACACAGGACCCCATACTCCATACACCCAGGGTCAGACAAGATGTATCTAGATCTCAAGCAACTCTACTGGTGGCCAAACATGAAAGCGGAGATTGCTACTTATGTGAGCAAGTGTTTAACTTGCGCCAAAATAAAAATAGAAAACCAGAAACCCTCAGGTCTACTCCAACAACCTGAAATACCTGAGTGGAAATGGGAGCAGATTTCCATGGAATTCATAACAAAACTGCCCAAAACTTAGAGTGGCCAAGATACTATTTGGGTAATCGTCGACAGATTAACCAAGTCAGCCCATTTCTTACCGATCAAGGAAACCGATAGGATGGAAAAACTATCAAGAATCTACATCCGGGAGATCGTACAACTTCATGGAGTACCGATGTCCATCATCTCAGATAGAGACAGCAGGTTCACTTCCAGATTTTGGCAATCATTGCAAAAATCCATGGGAACAAGGTTGGACATGAGTACAGCATACCACCCCCAAACTGACGGACAGAGTGAGAGGACGATCCAAACCTTGGAAGACATGTTGCGAGCATGTGTAATCGACTTTGTTAAGGCATGGGATATTCACTTGCCTTTGGTTGAGTTCTCTTATAACAATAGTTACCATACTAGTATCAAGACCGCTCCATTCGAAGCCCTTTACGGCCGTAAGTGCAGATCACCCCTGTGCTGGACGGAAGTGGGCGACACACAATTGGCGAAAGGTCTAGTCCCTAATAGCACCCTCACTGGTCCGGAGATCATCAGAGAAACTACCGAAAAGATCGTGCAAATACGAGAACGACTGAAGTCCTCAAGGGATAGGCAAAAGAGCTATGCCGACAGGAGACGTAAACCCTTGGAATTCCAGATTGGCGACCGTGTACTACTGAAGGTCTCACCCTGGAAGGGCGTGATACGCTTTGGGAAGCGTGGAAAGCTAAATCCCAGGTACATTGGACCCTTCGAAATCATTTCGAGAGTTGGTCCAGTGGCCTACAAACTCCAACTTCCAATCGAGCTTAACAAAGTGCATCCAGTATTCCACGTATCGAACCTGAAAAAGTGTTTGTCCGACGAAACACTTGTAATTCCACTTGATGAAATCGAGTTAAACGAAAATCTTAACTTTGTGGAAGAACCCGTCGAGATCATGGATAGGGAAGTTAAACGGACTAAGCAGAGTCGCATTCCAATAGTAAAAGTTCGATGGAATGCTAAGAGAGGACCCGAATTCACATGGGAACGGGAAGACCAAATGCAACAGAAGTATCCACATCTCTTCCTCAGCCCCTAAAACTTTTATCTTGTATTTAATTTCGGGACGAAATTCCCTCTAACGGGGGGATGATGTAACAACCCGTTATTTCTGGGCATTATAAATCGAGTCTTGTAACCTCTTTGGAATGTAATAGGAATATCATCGATAAATGAATTATTCAAAAGCTCTGATTGGAGTACACTATGTAGTAGATATCGTCTTAAGGTTTCCAAATATATAAAGGACACTAAAATCCGAGTTATGACGAAGAAGTTATGACCATTCTAAGATTTCCGACAAAACCGACAACACCGATTAAACGGAAAATGCAAAGTTTCAATACGATAGCATTTAGCCTTAGGTATCTAAATGAAAGTTATAGATAACATTAAACCGTGAGCGTACACAAAAAGAACGTCCAAATCTGACTTCGTATGAGAAAGTTATGATTTTTCCAAGATCCGAATATAGCAGTAGACAGCTAAAAACTCGAATCGGAGATCGAGCGACTTTTGGCCAGAATGACCTAAACGAGAATCGAAGGTCTCGACAATGGTATTTCAGCGGTAAAAAGTCTGGCAAAAACCGACATCAGATAAAGAAGTTATGAATTTTCAAAGAAATTCCTTAAACACGATGAGTTTAATATAAATGATAAAAAAATAATTTCGGAATCTGCCAACGGGGTCTAAACGAAAGTTGTAGAGCGTAGTCTCACCTATGCATGGATATAAAGACCATCGAAAACGGAGTTCGTATGAAGAAGATATGAATTTTTGAAGTTTATTAAATAAATTATATATTTATTTAAATCAAAATTCGGACCTTATCCGAAGAGGAGTCAACGTCCTCATCCGAGGTACGCGCTGCGTACCCCTGTACGCCCTGCGTACCCGAGAGACTTGGCCTCGGAACGTCCACGTCGCCCTATCTGAGGCTTCCGACCCGTCTGACCCGCTGTCCCATCCGACCCGCCTCCCTACCGACCCGTCCCATCCGAAGCCGAGGCAGTCGAGGCTTCGGTCATGCATGACGTACGCGTACGCGCTGCGTACAAGCGTACGCCCCGCGTACCGAGGCGGTTCAGCCTTCCTATAAATAGAATACGAGGGCTTCCGAGAAAAATGCTCATTTCTCTCCTCTCTCTCACAATCTTGCCTCGTTTTCCGTGCCCGTTCAAACCCGAAGCTCTGGTCTTTTTGCTCAAGTCCCGAGGGTCGATTTTACTCCCGAGATTCCCAAGAATCCCGAGGAAAATCCATTTCCCGAGACGAAACTCGGTCCGATTTTCCATCTCGCTATCTTCAAACTATCAAGTGAGTTCATATCCCCTTCGAACACTCTTTAAATACATTTTAAATGCTTTTATACTCTTTTAAGGGGAGGAATACAAGTAAACATACCGTTATTATCATGTATTTCGTAAAAAAAATCTCATTTACTCGTTTCTATCAAATGAATCACTTGTGATTTAGTTCTATTATGCGAAAACTCTTGCTATACTTTGCATGCAATAGATTTATACAAAAGTATTTAGTAACACCAAAATATCTTTCGTTGTTAAACCGTTTCATATATTCTAAAAACTTGTGATTTATGTTGGTCAAACATTGTGAAAAAGGATAAACTTTGCATACAAAACTATCACTTTAATACAGACTTAGTTGAGAATCCATGAGACGTGTATATCTTTAAACACTGCCTTTTAGATAAAAGGTATCGCTACAAGTCCTGTCTATAACCAGAGTCTCCCGTTTGGAGAACGTGTCAAATGTGTATAGATCTATACGGGAAGTCATGATCCCACACCCTGGCTGTTAGCTACAGTCCGTCTTTTGGGGTGACAGTTTGTCATAACGCTACGACGCCTGAAGAATGTCGCTACAGGCATATTATGTTCAGTATGGTTATAAAACTCATCAGATATACAACTACTATAGTACTTTTGAATAATGAATAAGTAGTTACTACGGTTATTCATTATCTAACAAGCTGAAAACTTCTAATAGGTTTATTATATAAATCTATGTTTAAAACTTTTCTAAAGCATGTGGATTGCTTCAAAATGTTAGCCTTGAACATTAAACAAACAACTATTAAGAAAATAAGGGATTTTCTTGTTTCAAATATCTATGTTTTGTTTCAATACCAATATTCTCATGCATTTCACACTTTTATAAGGAAATATGGGATTTTCTTGGAAGATATACACTCGCTCTTGGAATGGCATTCAATGTTTCTAAATCACTTATGAACTCACCAACTTAATTGTTGACACTTTTTCTTTGAAATAACTTGTATTCTCAAGGAATCGTTAAGCAGGTTTGGAAAGCAACTTTTGGTGAATAACGCGCTGGCATTATTTACTTCTTTTGAAAGATGTTTATGCATTTATCTTTTGAACGTGTAATGAATACAACGATGTAAACATTTTTTTAAAAAAAACTTTATATATGGTGGTGTGTACTTTCCTTTCTATAAACTGTTATGATATTGAATATGACGTCCTCCGCCCCCGAACGTTTCCGCCGTTCTGGTTTGGGGGTGTGACATATATCGTATCGAGGCACTCTCCGCCCTGCGACTCAGGGCATCAGCCACAACATTATCCTTGCCTGGGTGGTAAAGGATCTCACACTCATACTCCTTTACCACATCCAACCACCTCCTCTGGCGCATATTCAGGTTGGGCTGATCCATCAGATACTTCAAGCTCTTGTGATCCGTGTATATGGTACAACGGACCCCATACAAATAGTGACGCTAGATCTTGAGAGCGAACACCACAACCCCCAACTCCAAATCGTGAGTGGGATATCTCGTCTCATGAGGCTTCAACTGCCTCGATGCGTATGCTATCACATGACCTCTCTGCATCAATACTGCACCCAATCCTGATATCGACGCGTCACAATATACCACAAAATCCTCCATCCCCTCCAAAAGGGCTAATACTGGGGCTTCACATAATCTCTGGCGAAGTGTATCGAATGAGGCCTGCTGCTCTGGGCCCCACATGAATGCTACGCCCTTCCGAGTCAACCTGGTGAGAGGAACCGCAATCTTGGAGAAATCTTTGATAAATCTCCGATAACAGCCGGCCAACCCTAGAAAACTCCTGATCTCTGAGGGGGATCTCGACACTTCCCAACTCTTCACCAGCTCAATCTTGGCCGGGTCACCAATATCCCGCTCTGGTTAACGAGATGCCCTAGGAACTAGACCTCTCGTAGCCAAAAATCGCACTTGGAGAATTTGGCGTAAAGCCTCTCCGACCTCAGAACTCCGAGGATCTCCCTCAAATGCTCCTCATGCTGCTCTCTAGATCTTGAATATACCAATATATCATCAATGAACACGATCACTGAACGATCCAGCATCGGCCTGCACACTCTGTTCATGAGATCCATGAACACCGCCGGTGCATTGGTGAGCCCGAAAGGCATCACCATGAACTCGTAATGCCTATAACGAGTCCTGAATGTTGTCTTCTGGATATCCTCATCGCGCACTCTCATCTGGTGATATCCAGATCTCAGATCAATCTTGGAGAACCAAGACGCTCCCCATAACTGATCAAACAAATCGTCGATCCTCGGTAAAGGGTAACGGTTCTTGACTGTCAACTTGTTCAACTTC
Source organism: Lactuca sativa (assembly GCF_002870075.4). Classification (NCBI taxonomy): domain Eukaryota; kingdom Viridiplantae; phylum Streptophyta; class Magnoliopsida; order Asterales; family Asteraceae; genus Lactuca; species Lactuca sativa. Next base: position 352,616,686 of record NC_056626.2, read on the forward strand.
CGGTAATCGATACACATCCGGTGCGAACCATCCTTTTTCTTGACAAAAAGGATCGGCGCTCCCCACGACGAGCTACTCGGCCGAATAAATCCCTTCCGAAGCAGCTCCTGAAGCTGTGAGGATAACTCTTGCATCTCTGGAGGCGCAAGGCGATAGGACGCCTTGGCGATAGGTGCTGCCCCCGAAACCAAATCGATACGGAACTCTACCTGCCTCTCGGGAGGCACACCCGGCAACTCCTCGGGGAAAACGTCTGGGAACTCCCGCACTATCGGGACCTCGTTGACCGACCTCGGCCTCTCTGTATCTACTCTCGTATCCACCACATAGACCATAAATCTACTACAACCCTGCTGTAGGCTCTGCCTCGCTCTAGCGGCCGAACAAAATGCTGACCCAAGACGGGTACCCTCGCCATACACCGTAAGAACTCCCCCACTAGGGTCTCGTATGGTCACCAGCTGCTGCTCACAGTCGATAACCGCTCCAAATCTGCTCAACCAGTCCATGCCTACGATGACACAGACATCCCCCATCGCAATCAGTAAGAAATCAATCGGAAACTCAACTCTGAAGATCTCAAGTACACATCCTCGAATCACATCGGTGGCATACATCGCGCGCTCGTCAGCTATGGAAACTCGCAGAGGTCGACTCAACGCCTCTCAACGAATACGGATGTGCTAACTAAAGGCTAATGACACAAAAGATCGGCTTGCACCCAAGTCAAATAACACCAAGGCAGGCACAGAACACACAAGAAAAGTATCTACGCATAACATAATATAAACACAATATCTCAAACATCATAGCAAATACATGAAAGAATACATACCAGCCACAACATCGGGTACACTGTGGACCTCCTCCGTGGTCAACTGGAAGACTCTCCCTCGTGCCTTCGGTGCCTCGGCCTTTACCGTCCGACTCTCGGTAGCTCGAACAGCAGCAGGGGCAAATCCCTGTGATGCTCCCTGTGTTGATCCCCGCAGCTGCGGACACTCGGCCTTCCGGTGTCCGGTCTGGTTGTAGTGAAAACAGACTGCAAATCCCTTGGGGCAATCCTTGTCCATATGCCCCTCCTGTTGGAATAGTGTCTAAGGCTGCAACTATATTCGGCAAGTATTTGACCCGGTTGTGCATAGTCCTTTTGGGTTGCCTTCACCAGAGCAACTTGATAGGATGATTTATTAAGAGAGTAAATATTATTAATATATTATGAGAATAATATAATGAATAATATATTGTTATTTGATTAATATAAGTCACAGAATTAATTAGAATTAATTTGGTGACCTAAAGAGATTAATTAAATAAAGGGGTATAAACTGTCAATTGTTTGATAGTTAAGCTTTAGACTGTAAATCCTTATGGATATGCTAGGGACGGATTCTAGAAGCTAGGATAGCTTCAAAATTGTCCAAGGCTTATCTATGGAAAGGATTTGGATAACTTTAAGAGAAGATTATCTAATTAGGGTTTAGGTTGTAACCCTTAAGGAGTCTACAAGTATAAATAGACCCCATGGCATAAGGAAATCGGCACCTCTCCTAAAGCAAGAGAACCCTGGCCGATTTCCTACCCTCTCCTCTCTCCTAAATCATCTTCCATGCTATTGGTGTTTGTAAGCCATTAGAGGAGTGACATTTGTGACTCTAGAAGCTCCAAGACCTCAAGATGAACAAGGAACTCAAAGGTATGATTCTAGATCTGTTTCAATGTTGTTATTTAACCTAATTAGTCATTAGAAGTCTTGGATTCAAAGCATGTTTATTAGAAAGCCTAGATCCAAGCATTAGGGTTTTGCATGCGCACATAGGAAAGTTCTTATGGCTAAAACCCCAATAGTGGTATCAGAGCCTAGCTTGGTTTTCTTTAAATTGTTGCTTGATTAACTGAAACAAACCTGCAAAATTCGATTTTTAGGTTTTTGAGTCATGGACTTGGCGAGTTCCAAGGTGGACTCGGCGAGTAGGCCTGACTCGGCGAGTCCCCTTGTGCACTCGGCGAGTCCAGGCGTCAGGAATGGCCAGATTCGGGATTTTTTCATAATTATCTTATGGAAACTTACCTTAATCATAATAGATCAATCTAAATCCGATTTTTTGATATATATGACTATTATCTTGATCTAGTTAAAGGTATTTATCAACTAATAAAATATTTAATTTCCTTATATGATAATTAATTAATTATTTTAATTATTTTGGTAATTATCTTTCAAAGAAATCTTGAATAAAATCAAATATAGATAATTAGGATATTAATTGTTAATTGGAATTATTTGTTATTTGATCCTCCATGTTTTAAATGTTTAAAACTTACCCACAAGTTTTGAAATTTATATTTGTGATTAAAAGTTTTAATTTAGACAACTTAAATTTCAAACCCTAGATTTTAAAAGTTTTAAAATATAGCCCTATACTAATATGATATTACTAGAATAATATATATATGTATAACTAAATGCTAGTCTTACCGTTAGTAGGCCTCATTCACGAAGCCGATCTATAAGGTGGGTATAAGGTTGCGGCCTATAAAATGGCGCTTAATGGGTGTGCACTCACACCCACCGCTTGCTTGATTGGTGGAGGGTCGTTAGCCGAACGGGTAGGATAGGGCAACCTCATCCTCTCATTAAAAGTATAATAAGAAATATAAAGTAACTACACATATTTTAAAAATTTCCCAATCTTAGTTACTTTAGGAAAAGTGAATTGATGCAATCCCATGAAATTACACTTTGCACCTTGCTAAGAAGTTAGTGGAGCGTGTGTGGTTTACCGGCACACTAATTGGTTCTAAGCGAAGGTGGCAAAGGGTGATTCATTGTTTATCATATTTTGATGGAGCGTGTGTGGTTTACCGGCACATCGAATAGGTGATCGTTACAATGAAGGCACCATGTGAATTTGCATGGTAATTCACACCCGCTTTGTGATCCTCGGTATCCCAGTCACAAACAAGAGGGGTATATCGAGATTTAAACATGCCATTGAATAGTTTCAATGAATCTCATCCGAAACTAGGAATTCTCAAAAACACTTAGGACTAATAGTTTAAGTTTTGTGATGGAGAATTAGTGAATCGTCATTCACTTACCTTCAATTTATTTGCATGTTAGATTACGACATCCCTTTTCTAGTATGTAAATGTTATTGTTGGATCCTAGCCCTAATTTTTCTTATTGGGTGATAATTAGGGATTCTTATTCTAATCTATCTTTGTCCTTTCTAATTGTAGATGGCGAACGCAAACAACGCTGCTGCTAGTTTTTTCACGTTGATGAGCCTTTGCCAAAAGGTCACCTTCGATGTAGCGAACTGTAGCGAATGGATAAGATACATTCGCACCATTGCTCGCTATGAGGATAAGGAGTATGTCCTCGATGAGAAGCTCGAGAAAATCAAGCCCGAAATTGCTACTCCCGCCGAAATTACCGCTTTTGAGACTCATGAGCGAGATGCAACGAAGGTACATTGCATCATGATCGCTACCATTCCAAAAGTCCTACGAGGACATGTACCCGTACGAGATGCACCAAGACTTATTGGAGAGATACCACCAAAACGCGAGACAAGAACGTTATGAGATTTTCACCAACATGATTTCCGCTAAGATGGGTCATGGAGAATCTCTTACTGTGCACCTGCAAAAGATGCAAAGGTATGTCGACCGCCTTCGCAAGTTAAATGTTGACTTCGGTGAAGACTTGGCGATCGATATGGTGCTTCACTCTTTGCCTCCGATGTACAAACAATTTAGGATGACCTACCACATGAACAAAGAAGAGGTCACCCTAAGCAAACTCCAAGGTCTCTTGAGGGTCACTGAGAGCAACTTTAAGGACAAGTCTGTTGCACCTACTCCCAATCCGCCCGCTGCTGCTGTCTTGGCTATTGGTCAAGGAAAGCGAAAGAAGAGGAAGGCTTCATCAAAGAACCATCGCAAGGTTGAAGCCCGAGATGGTGCCTCTTCTAGTGGGACCAAAGTTGATCCCGCTAAGCCCTGCCCTAACCCAAAAGAGGCAGAGTGCCACCACTGCCACAAGATAGGACATTGGAAGAGAAGCTGCCCAGATTACCTGCAAGCAATCAAAGAGGGAAAGATCAAGCCATATTTCGCAGGTATATACACAATCAAATCTAACGATTCTAATCATGCTATTTCTTGGGTTCTTGATACCGGTTGTGGTTATCACATTTGTTCTAATGTGCAGGGACTAAGAAGAAGTAGGGATGTGGAGCAAGGAAGGATCAATCTAATCATGGGGAACAGAAGATCGTCGCCTGTGACCAAAATTAGAGTGTATTCTTTAGTGCTTAGGAATAGTTTGGTTTTAGATTTGAATAATTGTTTCTATTCGCCAGAAATGGCTAGAAACATCATTTCATTTCATGGTTTATATAGACAAGGATTTAGATTTTCTTTTAATAATGAGAATGGTTCTATTTTGGCTTATCTAAATGGTGTCTTTTACTTTGAAGCTATACCATGTAATGGAATATATGAAACCGTTATGATTGTTGATAACTTAGGAAATGATGTTTTGAATATTGATTCTTCCAGTATGGATAAAGCATCCTTGTGGCATTGTCGTCTTGGACATGTCAACAAGAAATGCATAGCCCAACTCCAAAAGGATGGAGTGTTGGAGTCATTCGACCTTAGGGAAGATGACACATGCGAGTCTTGTTTGCTTGGAAAGATGACTAAGTCACCCTTCACGAGTACATGTGAAAGGGGCGAGGGTCTATTGGACCTAATACATATTGATGTATGTGGACCGTTTAGATCAATCACGAAGGATGGGAACCGCTTCTATGTGACTTTTACCGATGATTATAGTAGATATGGGTATATCTATTTAATCAAGCAAAAGTCAGAAACCTTTGAAAAGTTCAAAGAGTTCAAGAATGAAGTGGAGAATCCATTGGGAAGAAAAATCTAGATGCTTCTATCTGATCGAGGAGGAGAGTACCTAAGTCTTGAATTCCACGATTATCTCAAGGAGTGTGGAATAGTTTCACAATTGACGCCTCCTAGGACACCGCAGTTGAATGGTGTGGCAGAAAGGCATAATCGAACCTTATTGGATATGGTTCGCTCTATGATGAGTCGTGGTTCACTACCTATCTCTTTTTGGGGGTTTGCCTTAGAGATTGCCGCCCATATCCTTAACCGAGTCCCTACTAAGAAGGTTGCCAAAACACCTCACGAGATGTGGACAGGGAAAGCTCCCTCGTTGGCACATATCAAGGTTTGGGGTTGCGAGGCTTTCGTAAGACGAGATACTCACGACAAGCTCGAACCTCGAAGTGAGCGATGTATTTTCATCGGCTACCCGCAGACATCCTTTGGATATCTCTTCTATAGACCGAAGGACAATGTTGTCTTTGTTGCGAGGAGAGGAGTTTTCCGAGAGCGAGAACTCATAAGCCAAGGGGACAGTGGAAGGCAAATCGAACTTGAAGAGATTCAAGAGTCGATAGATGAAGGAACCTCTACCACTGGCACTCAACCCGAGGAGGAAACTCCGGTTGAACCGATTGACGAATCCTTACCTCTTAGACGTTCCGATAGAGTTAGAGTTCATCCCCAGTTTTATGGCTTTCATATTACTACCGAAGGGGACACGTATATTAGTGATGGTACACTAATAAATCTTGATGAAGCTAATAGCTATAAGGAAGCCATGGCAGGCCCGGAGTCTGCAAAATGGAAAGAGGCAATGGATAGCGAGATCCAATCCATGTATGATAACCAAGTTTGGAATTTGGTTGATTATGTGCCCGGACGTAATACCATTGGGTGCAAATGGATCTTCAAGAAGAAGACCGACATGGATGGAAACGTACACACATATAAAGCACGATTGGTTGCGAAGGGCTTTACTCAAACTCCCGGAGATGACTATGATGAGACCTTCTCACCAGTTGCGAAGATTAAATCTGTTAGAGTGATGCTAGCAATTGCCGCATTTCATTATTATGAGATTTGGAAAATGAATGTCAAGACCGCTTTCCTTAACGGAAAGTTGACTGAGGACGTTTACATGGCTCAGCCAGAGGGGTTTGTGGATCCGAAGCATCCGAATAGAGTGTGTAAGCTTGAGAAGTCCATTTATGGACTTAAGCAAGCGTCTCGCAGATGGAATCTTTGCTTCGATGAGAAAGTCAAAGAGTTTGGTTTTGTACGAAGGGAAGACGAATCTTGTGTATATGTCAAAGCCAGTGGGAGTATAGTAAGCTTCCTCGTTCTATATGTCGATGACATATTACTCATAGGAAACGACATCCCGACTCTACAGGAGGTTAAGTCCTGGCTCGGAAAGTGTTTCGCTATGAAGGACCTCGGAGAGGCTTCTTGTATTTTGGGAATAAGGATTGTAAGAGAAAGAAGTAAGAGACTAATTGGACTTAGTCAGAATACTTACTTAGAGAAGGTACTAAAACGTTTTAGTATGGAAAACTCAAAGAAGGGAGAACTACCGATACAAAGTAATGCCAAATTGAGTAAGACTCAAAGTCCGAGTACCGAAGCTGAGATAGCAGAAATGAGCCGAGTACCATACGCTTCCGCAGTTGGCTCAATCATGTACGCTATGACTTGTACTCGCCCTGATGTAGCCTTCGCTTTGAGCATGGTTAGCAGATATCAAGGGAATCCTGGAAAAGCACATTGGATTGCGGTGAAGAACATCCTTAAGTACCTTCGGAGGACGAAGGAATGGTTCTTAGTCCTCGGAGGGAGTGATGACTTGAAGGTGCGAGGGTATAGTGACGCCAGTTTTCAGACCGACAGGGACAACTACCGTTCACAGTCGGGCTGGGTCTTTACCCTAAATGGAGGAGCAGTAACATGGAAGAGTTCCAAACAGGAGACCGTAGCTGATTCAACGTGCGAATCAGAGTACATTGCAGCGAGCGAAGCGTCGAAGGAGGCAATATGGCTAAAGAACTTCATCGGTGATCTTGGAGTTGTTCCTTCCATAAAAGAGCCAATGGAGATTTTCTGTGATAACGAAGGCGCGGTTGCCTTGACCAAGGAACCGAGGGATCATGGTAGATCAAGACATATCGACAGAAAATATCACTTTATCAGACATCGTGTAGAAGAAGGACAACTCGTAGTGAAGAGGATATCATCAGAAGATAACCCAGCAGATCCGCTTACGAAGGGACTGAGTAGGGTTAAGCACTTGCAGCATGCTAGGAGTATTGGGCTGAAGGATGATATTAGCATAGATTAGATAGTATTAGAAACGTGTAATAGATAAATGTAATTGACATTTGATGATTAAATAAAGGAGTTTTATTTATAAGTAATGTTACTATCTTATGTTAATTGTTTAGCTATTGTTTCATTTTGCATGTTTTGACTTCCAGAATAATTAAGATTATTAAGAATAATAGAAATTGTTCAAATGGTCCACAATCGTTCATATTTTGGGAGTAGATATGAATGAAGATTGTCATGAATTGGTGTGTAGAATGTCTAAATGGTGTTAGACATAGCAAAGGATTGCTGCAACGTTCATGAGTGCTTATGAACTAGTTTTGAGCATTGGAACAAACCCGCGCTTGCTGGAATCACCTTATGGAATACGATATAAAAGGTGATCGCAAGACGATAATATCATGTGGTCTTAAAACCTAGATATATGATTTGTTATTTGTTAATTGATTGTACATTGATAATACGAAAATGCATCAGTAACTCGGTGTTATAAAACGTATTGTTGTATATAGTTGGTTAATGAATAAGTAAATGCATATAAGTCGAAGTTTATCTGTAACTTTTATCTAATAAGGTAAAAGCGATATCTCGGCCGCTCGATGATTTGATTTGACTTATGTGCCAGGCCCGGTCAGAACTGAATTGATGTGTTCGATTAAGTTCTATGTCAAATCAGAGATCGAGAAACCTAAATGCTTGACTAACCATTCCATAGGATTGTCAGCATGATATCTAACAAAGGACTGTACGTTCCCTTATCTAAAGGACAAGATTGATTAGATCAGAGTTTGACAGCGTCTTTCAGAGCTACGATTGCAAACCGAATTGTACTTGTGTATATAGTTACTAGACTTATCCAAGTGGGAGACTGTTGGAATAGTGTCTAAGGCTGCAACTATATTAGGCAAGTATTTGACCCGGTTGTGCATAGTCCTTTTGGGTTGCCTTCACCATAGCAACTTGATAGGATGATTTATTAAGAGAGAGTAAATATTATTTATATATTATGAGAATAATACAATGAATAATATATTGTTATTTGATTAATATAAGTCATATAATTAATTAGAATTAATTTGGTGACTTAAAGAGATTAATTAAATAAAGGGGTATAAACTGTCAATTGTTTGATAATTAAGCTTTAGACTGTAAATCCTTATGGATATGCTAGGGACGGATTCTAGAAGCTAGGATAGCTTCAAAATCGTCCAAGGCTTATCTATGGAAAGGATTTGGATAACTTTAAGAGAAGATTATCTAATTAGGGTTTAGGTTGTAACCCTTAAGGAGTCTACAAGTATAAATAGACCCCATGGCATAAGGAAATCGGCACCTCTCCTAAAGCAAGAGAACCCTGGCCGATTTCCTCCCCTCTCCTCTCTCCTAAATCATCTTCCTTGCTATTGGTGTTTGTAAGCCATTAGAGGAGTGACATTTGTGACTCTAGAAGCTCCAAGACCTCAAGATGAACAAGGAACTCAAAGGTATGATTCTAGATCTGTTTCAATGCTGTTATTTAACCTAATTAGTCATTAGAAGTCTTGGATTCAATGCATGTTTATTAGAAAGCCTAGATACAAGCATTAGGGTTTTGCATGCGTACATAGGAAAGTTCTTATGGCTAAAACCCCAACACCTCCTTGCCACACCTGTAGCAAGACCCTGCTCTACACACTCCCTCATGACCCTTGCCGCACTTGCCATAAGTGCGGCCCTTCTGGTTCCGTGATCTCGAATCGGCGGGCTTGGCCCTCTACTATAACCATTTCAGACCTACAACAGAGGCATTTGGAGGTGTTGGAATTAAGATCCAAACCTTGTTTCTTTCAAAGGTGCTTAATTCTGATGGCATTGCTTCAACCCAATCGAAATGATCAAGAGCAATCTTAACTGCCTTAGGTTTAGTTTTTAAAATAGTTAAATTAATCATGCTAAGTTCTTGATTTGCATTCGGCAATGCATGTTTCTCCCTTTGTTGAGCTTAATTAAGAACACCAGTTGATGTTTCAACAATGAATTGCGATCTTGGATGATCTTTTGTCTATTTGATTAATGGAGGATAACTGGAATCATATTCAAGAATAACTTAAGTATAAACTTCTTCAGTTTCTGAATAATCACCATTATCTCCAATTTGTTAATTCTCTCTATAGACATGATTATGATCATTTGAATTCTCCCCCTAGACATTATCATCAGGTAAAGGATTCCCCCCTTTACTATTACCAAATCTAATGATTGGACCAAAAGATCCTTTATAAAAGATAAAAGAAAGGGTTGATCTGCTCTTAGAGATCATTAAATCCTAAAAAAATGATTGTTCTTGTGTATCATGGAAATTATTTGAAAGGCAAGAATCAAATAATTTTCTATGGTAGAACAAAATATCTTTCATTTCGCCCTCTTATATATTCTTTTTTTTGGAGTTCAAAGGAAATGTTGTTAGGAATGTTGTTAGGTTCGCTTGAAGGTGTTTTGAAGCCACTACCAATAGGTATCACCCCCCCCCCCCCCCCCCCAAAACAACGGTTTCTTTCAGGCCTTTCAACCAATCAATATGACCCATGACTGGATGTGAACAACTCTATTTATTGAACGCTTCCCTACACCAGTGTATCAACATTTGGGTTTTCACAAGAAGTAATCTCTTCTTCGCATGTTTGAGAAATTGGAGTTTCCATGCTCTCCTCCTCAACTGGAGCATTTGAATGATTAGTTGATATGGAAGCCTCCCCTGAAATACAAAATTTAATGTTATGTATTGCTTCATCAACAAACTTCAACAATTCATCTTCTTTATTATCAGTTGCTTTTGCTTCAGATGAAATTGCCCTTATAGGTTCATCAAAGAAATAGAAAAAATCACCATCCAAAGTTATAATAGGAATTGTTTTAGACAAGATGAATGAAAAATCTCTTCGCATTGGTAACTTATTTCTGATATGATTTAATGTAATTATCATCGAAAGTGACATAATAACTTTCTTAAATTTTCCTTGATTTCTTGTTGAGAACTCGAGCATATTTTGAAGTAAGAGAATATCCCAAGAAAATAGCCGCCTCATTCTTTCAAATCAAATTTATTGTGATTCTTTTTTTGAGCTATAAAGAAAGCATCTAGAACCAATCACATGAAAAATTTCACATTAGGCTTGCGATTATTTGATAAGTAATAAGGAGTAATTAAAAATCGCTTATTAATGTAAGATCCATTTTTTGTAAAGCATGTTATTCAATCGAATCTGCGCAGAAATAGAGTGGAGGATTTTAAATGAAAGCATTGTTCTCGCAGCTTCTCATAGTGAACGATTTTGCCTTTCAACCACACCATTTTATTGCGATGTGTAAGGAGATGAAAAATTATGAATGATTCCTTTGTGTAGGGTTTCAAAGTACTCCATGGATTATGACAATGCCCCCCTTGATGAAGTGTAGATTAAAAGCCCAAGACTTGTCTTTTCCTTATAAATATTCATGTATTATTCATAATTCAGGTTAAGAGTGAGTCAAAATGTAGCCGCCATGTTGTAAGGTTTCTTTTGTAGAGTTAGATTCTTACAAAGCATACTCAACATAAGTATATGATAATTTGTAAACGAAACTACATGTTTGACCAGTGTAGTCAGTGACAAGTAATTGTAGTCAGTGACAAGTAAGATTTTGAAAAGTTTATTAAGTAACGAAGTGTAAGAAAAGATACTCAAATGAAAATCATAAGCTTGAAAACAAAATTAGACCTCCATCTTGTTGGGAAATAAGTGTCGTGGCTTTCAAACATTTAATCAAGATTACTATTCAAGAAAAGATTATGATTTTGAATATCGGATAGAGGTACTGAAACAAATGTTTCATCATTTCTGGAACAAAGTTCCCCATTAATTCTTTCAAATGGTTTGACATTTAGGGTTTCACTTCCATCACAGACTCATGATGATAGATCATAAACACAAATTTTTTTGATATGTCAAGATCCTGATTGGTTTTTACCAGAAATCTCTTGGACATATGTCATTTTGTGTGAACGTGTAAGAAATTTAGGATTAAAAAGATAGATGTTTTGAAACAAGTATACCTATGATATGTTTGGACCAAGTACTAACTCTTAACTCATTTGAGAAGAGTAAGGTAGCTCATGGACTAATGTGAAGATCGCCTAATTGGGAAGAAATTTTCGCAATGAAAACTTCATTAAGGCTTTAAAAACACACATTGAGTCATAGGAGGCTTTGGTCAACATGCTGCAACATGCTTCTAGGGACAACCTAACTAGTACAAAAGTTTTCGAACAATATAGCTGGCCCTAGAACCGCAAACATGAACCATGGATGATCTTTGCCAAAAGCTGCATTAAGAAAATAGAATACAAACACAAAAAAAATCTTTTTGAAGTTTTTGATTTTTCAAAATTTAAAAGATAAAACCAAAGTAAAATCTTTTTGTTCTTTTTGATTTTTCGAAAATTTAAAGAATTTTTTTTTTGGTATTTTTGATTTTTCGAAAATTTAAGGACAAAATAAAAACAAAATCCTTTTGGTCTTTTTGATTTTTTGAAATTTAAAAAAAAACAAGACAAAAGTAAAATCATTTTGTGCTTTTTGGTTTTTCGAAACAAAAGAATTTTTTTTGTACAAAACTCACGAAAATGTGTGATTAAGCGATGTTTTCAAAATGTCAAAATTGAAGTGTGTCGAAGCGCTGAACATGAACAGTAACCTCTGGACTACAAGCTATTTTCTTTATTTAATCATTCAGCACCTCTGAATCATTACTCATGCACCTTTCGTTTATTATTCTTTCGAATTCAACCCAGGAACTGAATTTCCTTCAATCATTCCTAGACCTCCCAAAATTCTTACAAATGATTTTTTATCTAATGTCTTTGTGAAAATATCAGCAAGTTGATTAGTGGTTTTCACAAAGTGAGCTTCGATATTTCCCTCCTCAACATGATCTTTTAGAAAATGATAATGAAGAGCAATATGCTTGGTTTTCGAATGTTGCACTGGATTGTGACAAATGCGTATAACACTCTGTGAATCCTAATATAACCGAATTTTCTTCATATTGATTGCATAGTCACGCAATTGGATTTGAATCCACATGATTTGTGAAATGCAAGCTGCATCAGCAACATATTTTGCTTCTACTGTGGAAATCGAAACACATGTTTGCTTTTTCGATTGCCAACTCACTAACTTCCATCAAGTAATTGACATCCACCATTTGTGCTTTTTCTATTGAGATTGTAACTTCCGAAATCAGCATCTGAAAATGCTTGTATGAAGAATCCAGATATCGAAGGATACCATAATCCTAACGAAACTGAACCTTTGAGATATCAAAAAATATTCTACTCCACTGTTAAATGTGGTTCTCTTTGATTCGATTGATATCTGGCACAATTACAAACAAAAAAGATAATGTCAGGACGACTGGCTGTAAAATATAGTAACGATCCTATCATGCTTCTGCATAAAGTAAGATCAACGGCAGATTTGTCTAAAGAAGGTGATAGCCTTGTTCCAACCGCCATTGGTACTCGTAATTTCGTGCTATTTGTCAAGCCAAAATTTCCAAGCAGATTCTTTGTATATTTTTCTTGATTGATAAAGATTCCTTCTCCGATTTGTTGAATATTCAATCCTAGAAAATTGTTGATTTTTCCCATCATGTTCATCTCGAATTTACTTTTCATCAGATTTTCGAAGTCTCTAGAAAAAGGAGGGTCAGTAGAGCCAAAAATAATATCATCAACATAAATTTGAACAAGCATTAGATGATCCCCAACTTTCTTTCGAAACATCGTGGGATCAACTTATCCTTTTTTAAATTTTGATTGTTTAATAAATGAGGTAAGAGTTGCATACCATGCTCTTGGTGCTTGTTTTAACCCATATACAACTTTATCTAAAATATAACAATGATTAGGAAAATTTTCATTTACAAAACCTGGAGGTTGTTCAATGTATACAGTTTCTTCAAGTTCGCTGTTGAGAAAATCACATTTGATATCCATCTGATAGACATCAAAATCCTTGTGTGCTGTATATGTCAAAAATAATCGAACAGTCTCGAGTCTTGCGACAGGGGAAAAGGTTTTCTGATAATCAATACCTTCTTGTTGCAAATAGCCTTTAACTACAAACCTAGCCTTATTTTGAACTATATTACCTTCTTTGTCTTTTTTGATTTTGAAAATCCATTTTAATCCAACAATCGAAACATCTTTAGGCTAATGAATTAATCTCCAAACCTTGTTCCTTTCGAATTTAGACAATTCAAATTACATTGCATCAACCCAATCTGAGTGTTCCATTGCAGCCTTAACTGATTTTGGTTCAATTTTAGAAAATAAAGACATTAAACATGCAAAATTCCTTATGAGCATTAAGTACCTCATTCTTTGCACGAAGTTGAGCTCTAGTTATCACACCATCTTGAGGATTGCCAATCACTTGTTCTTTTGGATGATTTCTTGTCCACTTCTCCAATGGTGGATAAGTTGGATAAAAATCCAATAGTGCATCTTTAAACATTTCTTCATTCTTTGAACATGCAATAGAATTATTATCATTAAAATCATGAAAATTTTCATTTTTATTATTATTCGACATATGTACCTCCCCCTCGACAACTTCATTTTCTGTTTTCTCCTCCTCAACATCATCATACATTCTCCGTTTCTCCCCCTCAAAAGAACACTTCCCCTCAACATGAGAATTTGAATATAAGTGCTCCCCCTCCACTTGATCATTTAGCATACTTTCTCTATTAACAAGAGAAGGTGATGTCAAGTGTTCATCAACATCATCTTAAGTAGATATCGAACAATCATAATGCTTTGATGATTCTAGATGTTGATTATCTTGAGCATTGATTTCAGCATCCGTAGCCGTATCTAGAACATCAAAAATTAAATCATAATCAAAAGCAGACAAATTAAGACTTTCATATTCATCTTTTGTTTCATTAAGTATTGGTTTTTGTTTGAAACACTTGTCAACTTGTTTGATATAATAATCATCGAACGTAAGATTGAATGTTTCTTCAATTTTCCTTGTTCGTCTATTCAACACTTGGTATGCAACCGAATTATGAGAATAAACCAAGAAAATTCCTTCATCAACTTGAGACTGAAATTTTGAAAGATTATCCTTTAAATTCATGATAAAATACCTGCAACTACAAACATGAAAGAATTTGACATTAGGTTTCGGTTATTGATAATTTCATAAGGAGTAATGCTGAATTTACGATGAATGAATAATCTGTTTTGTGTAAAACATGCTGTAGACACTGCTTCAGCCCAAAGATATTGAGGAAGATTCGCATATGTGAGCATTGTTTTTGCAGATTCACAAAGAGAACGATTTTGCCTTTCAACAACTCCATTCTGCTGAGGTGTATAAGGTGAAGAAAAATTATGTGAAATGCCCTTGTCTATTAAAAATGAATCAATAACATTGTTCTTAAATTCGGAACCATTGTCACTTTTGATTTTTCGAACTTTCTTCTTCAATCTTGTTTCCATCTTTTTGATAAAATCAATCATTATTTGAGCTACTTCTGATTTTAACCTGAAAAAATAAAGCCAAGTAAATCGAGAAAAATCATCAACGATGAATAAAAAGTACTGTTTCTTGTTAAGAATTTCAACATTTGATTGTCCACAAAGATCAATATAAATAAGTTCCAATGGTTCAATGATTTTCCAATCAATGATAATGGGATGTCCTTGTCGATGTTGTTTACCTTGTTCGCAAGCTGCACATAAAGTATCATTATCATACTTTAAAATAGGTAAACCTCGAACAAGATCATTCACAACTAATTTCTTAAGATTTTGAAAATTTAAATGAGAAAGACACCGATGCCAAAGCCAACTAACATCTGATGAAGCTTTCGAAAGTAAGCACACTGATTGAATACCAACAATTGGTTTTATGTCAAGTGTGAACATATCTCCCTTTCTTTTAGATTTGACCAAAACTTCTTTTGTATTGACATTCGAAATAATGCTTCCTTCTTCATTAAACACCACTTGATTTCCAGTGCCCACAACTAGTTGCAAAACACTAATCAAATTATGTTGAAGACCTTCCACATAGGCAACCCAGTTGACAGTAAACTTTCCATTTGTGACTTTACCATATCCCTTGACTTGACACTTTTGATTGTTACCAAACTTCACAACACTAGCATTTTCAAGACTTCGATAATCACATAGATTATCTTTCATTCCAGTCATGTGACGTGAGCAACCACTATCGATATACCATATTTCATCATATTGCTCGTCACATAAAACCTGCAATTAGTGGAAAAATTTAGGTACCCAAGGCTATTTGGATCCTTTGGGATTAGTTTGAAATCCATTTTGAAATGAAGATCCTATATGCCAATTACGAACTTTAGATTTAACACTATCAATTAAGTCCTCATCATTTGGTAAAGGCTCAGAAATATAAGTTTTTGAAAGCTTAGGATTTTTACCGACGTTCGTCTTTGCCTTCTCAGTTTGTGGCTTTGTTGTATTTTCTTTCGAACCAGGACACCATGCCTTAACTGAAAATGTCGAGTCTTTTGATGAGGAACTATCATTTGACATTTCATTCAAATACTTTTCATAAGCATTTTTGATTTGTTGTTGAGAGTATCTCCAAGACTCTTTGAAAATACTAACTTTCTTAGTCTTCTTCGTTTCCAAGACTCTTTGAGTTTCTAGTAACTGAATACTAGCTTTCTTAGCTTAATTACTAGCAGAAATAACAAGATTATTCACATAAGTAACAGAAGCATCAAACTAAGTTAATACAGAATCATATACGGATGAAGGAATGTTAAAAGATTGAAGTAGAGAACGTAACTTTGCAGTCGTTGGTGCATTATCTCCAGACTTCGAAACAAAGCACTACCTGTTACATTCTATTCTTCGACATCCTCGTATCTTGCATACATGTCCCCATGGGTTGGATTTCTTATTTCTTCATCATTAGACCCCGATGACCATATCTGATACTTTCCCTCATCTTCATCTTCTCCTCTAGCCACAAGTGAAAGATTTTTTTGAGTTTTTCTTGAGTTCCTCCAGCTTCTCAGAGTAATAGGCCTCATCCTTCACTTTATTCTTCTTTTCTTCTTTTCTTCTTTCTTTCTCAGCATACAGTCAATATCCATGTGATTTGCTCCTTGACAATAATGACAATCTATCCCTAAATCACCCTTCAGCTTCTTCTCTAGTTTTGAATCCTCCGCCTTTACCTCTTTCTTCTCCAACTTCTTCTCCTGACTAACCTACCAAGAATAATTTCCCTTCGTTTTTCTAGACTTCATCTTCGCATTAAATGGTTTCTTGTAGAACTTCTTCACTTTGTTGTTGGATTAAAATGCAACAACTTCATCACCCGAGTCGACAATAAGTCCTTCTTCCTTAGAACCTTTGTTATCAGCATCTTCCATCTCACTTTCTCTACCACTTGCCTTCGATACTAGAGCCAAAGGAGCACCTAAACTAATCCTTGACTCTTACGCTATTCCATTCACCTCAGTTTCATGAGTTTTTTGCTGTTCGTAAACATCATTCAGAGTAAAAAAAACGAAGCCATGTTGTGTCTTAATGATCAAGCTTACACTCCTCTATGCCTTACGAAGACCCATAACAAAAGTAATGTTGTATTCCATGATAGTCCTTTTGATTCCATACCTTGTGGACTTGTAGATAAGCTCATTCAGACAATCGTAATACATTTCAATTGTTTATCCATCTTTCTGCTTGAATTCTCTTAATTCAATCATACATTGTTTACCCAGCTGATTTTGGTTTTTTTCACTCCCCTGGTACTTTTCTTTCAATGTATTCTAAATCTCTTTTGAATTTTTGCAAGCGCGAACATGATTATACACCATAGGAGGAAGAGCACCACGAAGCTCTCTCATGCATATCTTTTCATAATTCTTCAACCTATCATTTTGTTCAGTCACACTCGGAGTTGATGAAGAAGTACCTATGCTTTCAACATAAGAAGGTGGAATTACATTATTTGTAATGCATTTCCATAGCTCTTCATCTATGCCATTCAAGTAATCCTCCATCCGATCAGCCTACTGATCGTAATACTCTGGAATCAGCATTGGAATCTTGGTTGATGATCCAAGAAGATGAGAAAACGAGGCCATCGTGTTCATGTTAAAATTCGCCATGAATGTACGGATGAATTCTTAGAAAAACTTCAGAAATTTAAAAATTAACGGATGAAATGAACAGAAAGAACAAGAAGAACACTTGATTAAACAAGCTAGTTGCAGAATCAAATCACAACTGAAGATCAAGTATGATTATCAGTATCAATAATGTGGAAATTTTTGAATCAAAGTTACGACTCAAAAATGATTGATACAGAATGACAATCAGATCATTGCCGTTTGAATCCTGCTCTGATACCAATTGATGTAGCAATTTAATCGAGTATGAATTCAGTCAGAGTAATCAAAGTATATGAACAACTAGAGTAAATAAGATCTTGTTTATAGCTCACTTTATACTTTCGAATACAGAGAGAGTATTAGACCGAATTACTTGTAAAAGTTCTATCTATCTCTAAGTACAACTCCTATGTATAGGATAATAAGAAAGTATACAAAAAATACTAAGGGGTAAACATTAACTTCGAAACTAATATGCCTTAGTAAATAGATAAGATAATATTTGAAACTGACTCAAATCAGTTCGACACGTTACAACACATTTGACACTAACAATGTATTATTCATAATTAGGGTTAAGAGTGAGGCAAAATGTAGCTGCCACGTTGTGAGGTTACTTATGTAGAGTTAGATTCTTTAGTGTATTCTGAAAGTGTAATCTATTCCTCATGTTTTGAATAAATCGAGTGATCATTCGACATATCTTCATATTTGTGTTTGTTCTTATTTTCCGCATCTTGTTCATCAAATCACAATGAGGGTTTTAATCCCAACACTTTGTTTGTCAAAAATTAATGAAATACTTGATTCTTGAATTCAGTTTCGTTGTCATTGTGAATTTTCCTTACAAGCTTTCGTAGTTGTAAGTCAACATTCTTCACAAAATCTATCATCTTCTATGAGGACCAAGATTTTTGTTTAAGAAAGAAAACCCATATACATCAAGAAAAATCATAAACTACAACAAGTATAAACTTATTAACACTAATTCTCTTAATTGAAGATGGCCCACACAAATCAATGTGAAGTAATTCTAATGGCTCAACAATCTTGGTATTCATAATAGATAAATGACTTTTGCGACTTTGCTTTCCCATTTTGCAGGCGGCACATAAATAATCCTTTTCATACAGTGGAAGTCCTCCCACAAGATCACCCGAAACAAGTTTATTGATATCCTTCAAATTAAGATACGAGAGCCTCATGTGCCATAACCAACTCTCATAAGAAGTTTCTTTTGCAAGTAAACAAATAAATGGCTTTCCTTCAATGAGCTTTATATCAAGAGGATACATCTCTCCTTTTCTTTTTGACTTCAAAAGAATATTCTTGGATTCTTTACGTTGAATTTTTGATCCTTCTTCATCAAATGAAACTTTTAATTCAATACCTACAACCAATTGAGAAACACTTATTACATTATGTTGTAAGCCTTTGACATAAATCACCTTGCAAATTATGTATTCTCCATTTGTTATCATGCCATATCCTTTAATTTCTCCCATCATATTATTTCCATAATTGACTCTTTTGGTATCCTTTAAACTTATATACTCTCTCAGTGGAGATTTTCTCCAAGTTATATGACAAGAACATCCACTATCAATGTAGCATTCAAAATCATATTGCTCATTAGGAATCACCTACACAATTAAGTCAATATAGGAACCCAAAACATCTTAGGCCCTAGTGAAATTTTGACTTTTGAATTAACATTTGGAAAAAATTGTGTCTTATCAACCCAAAATGATTTCACAACCGAAACATTATCCACATTTTTCACACTTTTGTAAACTTGAGTCTTTTATCACAAAGATTTATTTCAAAATTTGGTGGTTTTCTTTGAATGAAAGCCTTTTCTTTTGGAATTAATCTTCTCAAAAATTTCTTCTCTTTTTTCTTTTGATTTGACAAATTTTTCTTTAACCCAACATCTAGATTTGAAAAAACTTGTTTTTTAACAAATGATTATTTTGAGCAGTTTTTTTAAAAAAGTTCTTGGTTTTTCAATAATTTTGTTTGGTTTTTCACTTTTTGAATAAAAACAATTTGGACCAAAATGATATTTGCTTCGCAACTTATTGTGAATAATTTTTCTGATTAACAGACCTTAAGGGTTTGTTAGGCTTTTGATATTGAACATAAGATGATGAACAACAAGAACAAAAACATTTTGAGATTTAAAAAAAATCATTGTTTTATTTTTTCTTTCCAAAATTTCTTTCATTCTTTAAAATTCTTTTTGTATCTCTCATTCCTTTCTTTAAGCTTTTTTTTTTCTTTTCCTTGCTATTGTGATCAGATTGAATATTTATTTTTGACTTTACTTTCAAATCCTTTGTTTCATAAATTTTCTTCTGAATGGATTTTTCATCTTGAGTATCAAAATTTTCTACATCAACTTGTTTAGCACAAATTATATTCAAAGTGTGAGAAATGTATCTACTTTTCACTCTTCATGATGTTTTATTAGAAATTCCAATTGTTTCTCAACTATTATCTATAGGTTCAAACCAAATGTAACACCGTAAATTTTCAAACAATTTTTTCATTTTTAAATTACAAAAATTCTCATAACACATTCCACAAAAATCCCAATAATCAATTAACAAAACACAATTCCATAATAGTTAAATTAATAATCCAGGATCCTCCAAAAGATAACTCTTTATCTCGCGTGTACAATCGAACCATCGCCTTCCCATGATCCTGAGAAACACCTGAAACACATAACACACAACACGGTAAGCACGAAGCTTAGTGAGTTCCCCAAAATACCACAAATACACATTAGCCACTCGAGGCTATAACTCTGTAAGACCCTCCAGTCAATGTGTCTCAGCGGGACCCTCTAGTCCCACAACTCTAATGAACCCTCTGATCGTAACTCTGTGGACCCTCCGGTCCTAACTCTATAAGCTCATAATAAATACACAACATAATTCACATAGACATAAAGTAGGATATCGTAGTACTCTAATAGACACATAAGATCAATACATACACATATTACCATAACAACATAAGTCACAAAGACAATATGCACGATAACATATAACACATAATAAACAAATAAGACCCTCCGGTCGATAGTGTACTAAGACCCTCCGGTCTATAGGTACTGAAACCCTCTGGTCAATAATATACTAGGACCCTCCGGTCACACACAAATTATAACACATATAAGTATAGTGAGAAGACTCACCTCGGGTGGCGAACAAATCCTATAAATGCTGCTGCTACACTCCGGCTTCTATCACTTAGCCAAACCCACAAATAACCCCATTAGGATCTAAGACCAACCTTCACATTATTAGGTCTAAACATGGCTCACCAACCTCGTCCATATATGACTCGAGTCCATTGGGCCTACCATGGCCCAATTTTCTAAATTGGGCCTAAACCATTATATGGGCCTCAGCCTAAAGCCCATCTAAATATTCTAGTCCACATGATTGCTCTTGGATGGCCCATCAATGGCCCAAATACTAAAACCCAATAGGAAGGCCCAATCACAAGGCTCAAATAAAAATTAGGGTTTTCACATAAAATGACGATTGTGGTTAAGTATTTCTCACTTAACCCATTAAGGTCTTAACCCATTAAGTCCATTATTCCACTAATAGAACATATAATAAAATTGTCATAGGTTTTATCTTCGGTCCACTAGCCCAGACGCGGATCCCAATAGGCCCAAATCAACAAACCCAAAATTAGGGTTTTCTAAGCTCTAATTAGGGTTTCTAGCCCAAATAGCCATCCAACAAGCCCATATCAAGCATTTGGGCCGGTTAGGGTTCACTGTGCCAAGCACCACCCACTACCACCCCAGGTAGTGGTGGTCATTGGCGGTGGCCACCACCTCGCGGTTGTGTTGGTGGTTTTTCCCTCAATTCCTCCACCAAAAATGATAACACAAGACTCATTTCACAACGCATACTCATACTCATCACAACAAATACCCACAACCACCACCATATGGCAGCTGGTGGTGGTGACGCGGCGGCAGGAGGCGGCAGCCACCACTTCGTGGTGGCGGTAATGGATTTTCAGCCACATAAACATTCATCCCACGCCTCAAATACCGAAAGCAACCCCACACACTAGCATGCACCCAAACAGCCAACTCTTAGGCAGCAGGAAGCGCCGGAAAATCACAAACAACATCCCTTATCGCCATCGATGGCGGCAGTGGCGATTACGACAACACACCCACGAAATAACGAGACAAGAAGGGGAAGGAAGCGTTGCGGGAGACTTACAGAGCGTCACCGATGGCTCATGACTCTCCCATGACAGCACAGTGGCGTACACGACTTCCTTTTTTTTTGCGATCTCGGCAGTTCTCCGACTACCACGACATCTCCGGCGTTAAGGTTTTGTTCTCGGCGGAGAAATGGTTGCTGACAGAGGGTGGTGGTTGATCACGACAAGAGCGGCGGTTGGAGGTACTACAAGTCGATAACTGATGGTGGCGGCCGATCTCATAATGGTTTAGGGCTACATTATCCAACGAGAGGGAAGGAAAAGGAGGATACGGGGTTAACCCGTGTCCAATTCAAACTATGCTGCCAAATATACGCTTTTGGTCCCTCCCCATAACTTCTCTTTCAATTTAAATCCAATAAATACCATACAACCCTCCACTTTGAGATATTTTTGCAAGGCAGATCCGAAAATTACCATTTAACCCCCATGATCTCAATTTAACACATTCAATCCTTCCTTCTCACAATTCCCTTCATAATAAGACCTAATAATTACCAAACACACCTTGAGTTCTAAAATCTTTACGAGATAAATCCCGAAATTACACTTTAGTCCTCGAAGGTCCAAATTATATTATTTGGCTCCCCGAAACCGGCACCCCGCTAATTATTATTATTTTAGGTTACTATTTGTATTAACTCTTATCTATTTATTTATTTATTTAATATTCGGGATGTTACAATTCTCTCCCACTTAAATTAGATTTCATCCTCGAAATCTTTCCTTTCCATCCCTTACACGCCCGACAACTTGAAAGGCATGGCCACAAGCCCGAGTATAATCCAAGTCATTCAATCCAACAGATTTATCTCAACCAACCATATGTACATGCCACTACTAAGTTCGCTTTACTCAAAACTATATTACATCCGATCAGTAGTCGCACATCATTTCCGACCTTTGTCGTCTAACACTCACTAACTTCATGCATGTTGCGGTCCTTCTCCAGCCAAACGAACTGACCCTCCCAGGTCTAGTCCATCATATGGAAACCCGAACCTCTCAAAAAGAAATCCATCAGGAATCTGAAATCTCAACTCATCTCTTCTTTACACAGATAGGGCCAAAGTCAACTCGAGAGTCCGGTTCAACAGCAGAGTTGGAATCACTCATCTCCAATAAGATACTTGACTCACGACCCGTGATCTGTGAATCTATGCGTACATTACTCTCTAATTCCCTCTGAATTATGACAACCTCCTCACAGTTCAAGATATAACGGATCCCGACCATCATGGAGACCCCAACCTTGCTCCTGGTCCGGCCACCAGGTTCCCAAAGACTCAGTCGTTAAGGCTACCTAATCCTAAGAACTCCTCTGTGTCATACTCTAAATAGGGAATACTACGGATTCCGGTATTCTTACGATACTCTCACACTAACTCGTGAATGCTACAACTCCCTGCAGGTTGACATCACTTACTCACTTACCCGTGAATGCTATGGCTCCTCGCAGGCTTACATCACTTACTCATTCACTTGTGAATGCTACGGCTCCCCGCAGGCTTATATCACTTACTCATTCACTCGCCATGGGCTCTCCCCATGGTTTTTCCCTGATACTACAAAGTGATTACTCTCACCTGGATACTTCTACACTCTTACCACCCCCACAATCTCATTATTAAGCCATCACCATATAGCGCTCATTGAAATCATGCTCCGCGAACCATCAGGGACAGGTGCACCCACCCATTCCTGATGACAACCGTCGCAACAACGTACTTCGTCTCGATACAAATCACATCTTTGAACCATCTCCGACCGATGAAAATTAGTTTATGGATTCCCACCGGAACAATAGCTATTCGATACTCCAGTTATCATATCATAAACTCGAGTCTCAAAATAATCCAAAAACTTAGGGCATCATACTCGGATACCCCAATACCCCATCACCGAATCCCACGCTTGCTTGCCTCAACCTCTGACCTTCCACTCATGGCATCATACTTGGATGAAATGATAAACCATCATAGAATCTCATAATGTCTTGCTACGACCATTGATCTTCTTCTCGCACGACTCATAACCTCAAAATACTCCTCTCACAAATTGAAACACGGGGAAATCGACAATGACTGAGATCACGTTGGCGACTATCCGAAATCCCATCCTCTTGCTGATCAAAACCCATGCGAAGCTGATCATAATGACTCTAAAACTAGTCGAGAAATCAAATGTCTCTCCTCCCGGAGTATAGATACAGTTTGTACATCAAACTATCGAATCTCAACGATTGAAACTGGACCTCGACAAACCAACCGCCTCGAACTCAACCATTGCAACCCTGGAGAGTCCCTGACCACAATAATATCCCTGACGAACGGCTACTCACCGTGGATACACTCGTTCTTTCCTGGACACATACAATATGGATAACCTCGCTCTGCGCCTTGCCTCATCCACCACTAAACCCAAGTCTCATACGCTTGTACCGCAGGTTCCTGACATCCAATCCTCTAATCCCAAGTTGAACATAGTGGTGATCCTCCCAACAAAATACCATGGTGTCCCCCACTTAGGGTTCGAACCATCGCTCAATGTCATGCCCAATCAACCACACTACAAACTGGCTCTCCAGATGTATCATTTTCATCTCAGGGTACGTACCACACAGCACTCGATGACTTTCCGGAAAATGACCAAATAACTCCAAGTACTCTGAACACCATATGTAAACCTCAGAATCCTCCCCATGTGATTGCCTTTAGTCCCCCGGAATTCCATACCAACACACTACCAGACCTCTCAATTGTGCAAGGGGATCAACGAGAGCCTCCGCCCCACATACCTTTCTTGATTACTCGAAAATTCTGCTATCATATGCCTCGCTATACTCAACTAAGGCGTACCCCTGCCTCATTCATCTCATTCCCTACTAATGATCCTTCTCAGTATATGAAATACCTTGCAATAGACTTACAACAAAATACTCTGATGAAGATGTCACCACCATATACTACCCCACAGGATTAACCTCCAAGCTTTTGAAACCAGAAGCTCGATATCTCTTTTGCTCCACACAAGAAACATAATAGAGCAATTCTCGTCATGGAAGGTGATATCTCCATTACCAACCGTTTTTTCCTATCAAATCACAATTCCCCCCATAAGCATCCTCTTTACTCATCTCTGAGTCTTGCGACTCCAACTGGTATCTTGCCATTAATAATCCCTCAGGAACTAAGCCGATATCCCTCTCAGGGTATACCCCACTGAAACTCGTCTGCCATGGCCCTCTGGCCCCACATTCTATCATACATGTTCTCGGTCTAACCAATCGCAACGGAATAGCTGCTAAACTCTAAAGCACCAAATGGTATGAATCATTATACTCAAACTACGTGATCACCTCTCAATCTGCTACGGATCATGGTACTCGAACCATGTGATCACCTCTCATTTTGCTACGGATCATGGTACTCGAACCATGTCATCACTTCTCATTCTGCTACAAATCATGGTACTCGAACCATGTTCTCTTTTCTCGATCTGCTACTTATCATGGTACTCGAACCATGACATCTCCTCTTGGTCTGCTACTTAGATCATCAGGAATACTCCCTGCATCAAGTATGGGTCCTTGGTTTTAGTAGTACGGGCCCCTACTACCTACCACATCTACCCATACTCTCTACACAGACCATCCCTGAGCTCCTAAGTAGCTGTTCAACCTTCTCAATTACCATTCCCCACACACGTGCTCGCTTCCCATCGAAATTCCCTACTCTGTTAGTGTACTCATCTAACTAAGGTCACTTCCTAGGCTCTTCCTAGGTTATCACACTTCTCCGCCATCAGCTGCTGAGAAACTCCTCATGATGCCAGTCATCTACCTCTTGAATATCGTCACATTCATTTAGTAGCTGACTCCCATCATCGGGAGTTCCACAAAGCACGAAGCAAGAAACATTCGGGCATCGAATAAACACGTAAAACCCACTCTAGGTGACAACTCCACTTGCTCTACTCATACTCAAAAGATATCAATGAACTTTGCAACTCTACCCCTCGCGGGTATCTAACTACCCTCTCGATAGGCTCCACAATTGCTCATCTAGGTATCTCTCCTAGATTAATCTACTCAAATCCCTCTCTGAAAGGATTCCTGCTGGATACTCTCACTCAGCACATACTCAAAAGTTTGTCACAGTTAACAGCAACTTCTAGGCTAAGGCATCATAAATCAGGCGACTCTAGTCCTAAAATATGAAATACCTAGCCTATCTCTAGCATGCATAATATCTCATACTACAAAGTAAGGGTATTTTGGGAAATCACCGTTCCGACTCTTGCTGATTGCACACATTGCTCTTCCTCGTTTTTCTCTTATAATCTCTTACTCATTTTTAGAAAAATTGTTTCTTTTGAATATTTTTTTCTTAAATCCTCAGTTTGAGTCCAGACATACCCGAAGGCACATCCGAATCCCTCAAACCAAGGCTCTGATACCAACTTGTAACACCGTAAATTTTCAAACAAAATTTTCAGTTTTAAATTACAAAAATTCTCATAATACATTCCACAAAAATCCCAATAATCAATTAACAAAACACAATTCCATAATAGTTAAATTAATAATACATGATCCTACAAAAGATAACTCTTTATCTCGTGTGTACAATCGAACCATCGCCTTCCCGTGATCCTTAGAAACACCTGAAACACATAACACACAACACGGTAAGCACGAAGCTTAGTGAGTTTCCCAAAATACCACAAATACACATTAGCCACTCAAGGCTATAACTCTGTAAGACCCTGCGGTCAATGTGTCTCAGTGGGACCCTCCAGTCCCACAACTCTAATGGACCCTCCGGTCCTTACTCTATAAGCTCATAATAAATACACAGCATAATTCACTTAGATATAATGTAGGATATCACAGTACTCTAATAAGCACATAAGATCAATACATACACATATTACTATAACAACATAAGTCACAAAAAAAGTATGCACAATAACATATAACACATAATAAACAAATAAGACCCTCCGGTCGATAGTGTACTAAGACCCTCTGGTCTATATGTACTCAAACCCTCTGGTCAATAATATACTAAGACCCTCCGGTCACACACAAATTATAACACAGATAAGTATAGTGAGAAGACTCACCTCGGGTGGCGAACAAATCCTATAAATGCTGCTGCTACACTTCGGCTTCTATCACTAAGCCAAACCCACAAATAAACCCATTAGGATCTAAGACCAACCTTCACATTATTAGGTCTAAACATGGTCCACCAACCTCGTCCATATATGACTCGAGTCAATTGGGCCCACCAGGGCCCAATTTTCCCAATTGGGCCTAAACCCTTATATGGGCCTTACCTTAAAGCCCATCTAAATATTCTAGTCCACATGACTGATCTTGGATGGCCCATCAATGGCCCAAATACTAAAACCCAATAGGAAGGCCTAATCACAAGGCCCAAGTAAAAATCAGGGTTTTCACATAAAATGACGATTATGGTTAAGTATTTCTCACTTAACCCATTAAGGTCTTAACCCATTAAGTCCATTATTCCACTAATAGATCATGTAATAAATTTTCATGGGTTTTATCTTCAGTCTACTAGTCCAAACCCGGGTCCCAATAGGCCTAAATCAACAAACCCAAAATTAGGGTTTCTAGCCCAATAGCCATCTAGCAAGCCCATATCAAGAATTTGGGCGGGTTAGGGTTCACTGCACCAAGCACCACCCACTACCACCCTAGGTAGTGGTAGTCATTGGCGGCTCATGGCGGCGGCCACCACTTCGTGGTGGTGGTGGTGGTTTTTCCCTCAATTCCTCCACCAAAAATGCTAACACAAGACTCATTTCGCAAGGCATACTCATACTCATCACAACAAATACCCACAACCACCACCATATGGCGGCTGGTGGTGTTGACACGGCGGCAGCCACCACCTCGTGGTGGTGGCAATGGATTTTCAGCCACATAAACATTCATCCCATGCCTCAAATACCAAAAACGACCCCCACACACTAGCATGCGCGCAAACAACCAACTCTTAGGCAGTAGGAATCGCCAGAAAATCACAAACAACAGCCCTTATCACCAACGATGGCGGTAGTGGCGATTACGGCGTCACACACATGAAATAACGAGACAAGAAGGGGAAGGAAGCATTGTGGGTGACTTACAGAGCATCGCCGATGGCTCATGACTCTCCCACGACAACACAATGGAGAACACGACTTCTTTTCTTTTCTTTTTTTTCCGATCTCCGTAGTTCTCCGACTGTCACGATGTCTCCGGCGTTAAGGTTTTGTTCTCGGCGGTGAAATGGTTGCAGACGGAGGGTGGTGGTTGATCACGACAAGGGCGGCGGCTGGAGGTGCTACAAGTCGATAACTGATGGTGCCGGCCAATCTCATAATGGTTTAGGGTTACATTATCCAACGGGAGGGAAGGAAAAGGAGGATACGGGGTTAACCCGTGTCCAATTCAAACTATTCTTCCAAATATATGCTTTTGGTCCTTCCCCATAGCTTCTTTTTCAATTTAAATCCAATAAATACCGTACAGCCCTCTACTTTGAGATATTTTTGCAAGGCAGATCCGAAAATTACCATTTAATCCCCATGATCTCAATTTAACACATTCAGTCCTTCCTTCTCACAATTCCCTTCATAATAAGCCCTAATAATTACCCAACACACCTTGAGTTCTAAAATCTTTACGAGATAAATCTTGAAATTACACTTTAGTCCTCGAAGGTCCAAATTATATTATTTGGCTCACTGAAACTGACACCCCGCTAAATATTATTATTTTAGGTCACTATTCGTATTAACTCTTATCTATTTATTTATTTATTTAATATTAGGGATGTTACACCAAAAATGATTCTCGCAAGAAGCATCATGATTAGTTTTCACTATGAAAATCAAGTAATTATTGTCCGATTTGTCCAATCCTGTAGTAACAAATATTTTATTTGGTGTACTTTGGACTTTTGGGAAAAAACAGCCTTCTCTTTCATATTTTTAATACCTCCATTTTCACAATTTGTTACAATTTAATTGAGTCTTAAAATATCAAATTTCATTTTGGTTCAACATCATAATTCAATAAAGAAGAACAATAAACTTCATATTTAACTGATATTTCACTCATTTCGCTTTCATCAAAATCAAAATCAATCGCACAATTACGTTTTCTTCTTCTTTCAATTTTTGATACAAAGAGTTATATTTATCAATTGAATTCTTTTTAGTTTGTTGCTCATCTTCTTCTGTTAACTCATTTTTCATCGTGGATTTGGTTTCTTTTGAATTTAATGATTCTTCAGCTTTTTCCAATCCAACCCTATAAGAATCACTCCATGATTCATCCGAACAAATTGAGGAACACATCTATAACGTTCAACATCAATCTTGTGACAATAGTCAATTTCGGGTCAAGTCAAAGTCAAACAAAGTCAACAAGCCAAACCGGTCGACTCAATGAACCCTTGTATATTAGGGTTTACGTTATGTAATTACTGTACAACTCGCTATTTTAATGAGAAAACATCATTTGGAAATTCGTGTGTTTAATGTTCCTTAGCCTTGATAGTGCTAAACAATGAACCAAAGCGATAAAACACTATTGCACACTCATCGGGAGTGTGTAGGACACTAAAATCTATTTCACCCTCTCTCTCTCTCTATCCCAAATCTCTCCCAAATCACTCCCAAATCTCTCTCAAGAGTTCCCATAACTTTTCGTAATCATTTGGACCATCCCGACCCTTAACCTGGTCAAAAACGGCTTGAAACGGGGTAAAAACGAATAAAATACGCTTAAGGACCCGAAACACACTCTATATGGCCGAACCCTCTTAGAGCCGAAAGTCCCCTTAAGGACCGAACTGCTGAGAACCGAGACCCCAGGCCCGAACCCGAAGCTTCAAGACCGAACCCGAAGCCTTCGGGCTCGAACCTCGCATGAAGAACCGAAGCTACCTTCGGGCCGAAACTGTCACACCTTTCGCTCCATTTCGCCTTCGCTCCATGACCAGAAGGGACAGAACCTCTCGCAGGAAGCCTAATTTTCCCGGTTTTCGACTACGACTTCATTTTAAGCTGGTTTTTCCTCATTTTAACGCAAGATTTTCACCTAAAACTTTGTTTTAACATATAAGGCGCCATATTTATTAATAAACCACATTTTTGGGGGTAAATCTTATCCAAGAAGAGTGGGTGAAGTACAAGAGGTGGAGTGTTGACTTTTCTTTAGTTTATGACACAATCAACCACTAATACCCACCCCATGACCAGCAACACTCCTCCCACCATACCTAGGTAATGTCGATGTACTTTCTGATCATTTCCAGCCATTTCCCACGTTCTTAGAGTTGGAACATCCACCCTCTCTCCTCACACTTCATTCATTCTCTCATTTTACACCAAGAATCACCCTCCACACTCTCCTATCTTTCTCTCTCAATTTCAAGAACTTCAAGTCATACTCAAAGGCTTTTCTCCTTCATTTGGTTCTCGATTCTTCAAGGCATCTTCTAAGTGTTCTTGAGTTGAACACTTCTTTTCTTCAACATCCATCCACTAAGAACACATAATGTGAGTTCATACCCCTATCTTTTCACGTTTTCTTAAGTTTTAAGGGGGGAATACAAGTTAAATCAACAAGAACACAACTAAACTCTTCCAACACCTATCATCAGAAAAGTTGGACTCCATTCACGGACTGTTTTGGGCAATTTAAACATTTTAGTTTTCAAAACTGTACTAGGTGCAAATAGTTCAAGTTCGTAGCTTTAAAATGACTACTTGCAAATCTCCATACGACTTTTCTACATTTTATGGTAATTTTTACAAAACTGCCTATCATTTCAAGAACGAATATGGACCAGTCTGTGATTATGGACTTTTTCACACAAGTTAGATGTCCCTAAAAATCATAATAAAAATTATGAACAAACTAGACTCAATTTCTAAACTTCCAGAATTTACGGATTTTGATTTGGACCTTTGATAATTTTTCTATAAATTTTATAAGAACAACAATAGAAAATGTTAACAACAGAAAAATGCGAAACACCTCCAATCAAGCAAAGGGAGGTAACAACAAGAGAAAGTTTTGGAACAATAGAAAGAAGAAACTAGCGCAGGACCCCACAAAGAAACAGCAAACCGTTGCCATCCACGCTGCCACTACTCCCTGCACTCTGGCCCCACAAAAGCAATACGCTGGAACTCTTCCCAAGTGCAACAAGTGCAACTTCCACCGCACTGGTGCTTGTCAGGAAATACACTGCAATAATTGCAATAGGAAGGGGGCACACTGCTCGATTCTGTAAAGTGCTAGCCCAATCCGCCCCTCAAGCCGCCCCGGCCGCCAACACCTGAGCAAACCAAACCTGTTACAGCTGTGGAGAGGCAGGGCACTTCAAAAGAAACTGCCCAAAAGCATGAAGAATCCTAGCTTTAGGGCATGGAGAAGCAGTCAAGGACCCCACGGTGGTTACCGGTACGCTCCTCCTCAATAACTCTTATGCATGCGTACTTTTCGATTGTGGGGCAGAAAGGAGTTTGGTGAGCCCCCAATTAAAACATTTACTTAAAGAAAATCCCAGTCATTAAAAGATTCATACGTCGTAGAAATGGAAAACGGAAAGGTTGAGCGCGCTAATGATATTTACATAGGGTGTACCCTCACTCTAGACAACCATTCGTTCAAAATCGATCTATTTCCGGTCACAATAAAAAGTTTCGACATCATCATTGGTATGGATTGGTTAAGTTCAAATCGTGCCGACATTTTATGTTACGAAAGGGCCGTCCGCCTTAATCTGCCAAATGGCGAAACCCTTCTCGTCTACGGCGATAAACCTAGTACAAATCTGCAAATCATTTCTTGCGTCAAGGCTCAAAAGTACCTCCGAAAGGAATACCATGCCTTCTTAGCCCACGTCGTAGTTAAGAAACAAGGGGTGAAGGATATCAAAGCGGAAGTGTGCAACTTCCCTGACGTATTCCCAGAAGATCTTCCAGGTGTACCGCTCACACAACAAGTCGAATTCTGAATCGACTTGGTTCCCGGTGCTACCCCCGTAGCCAAAGCTCTGTATCGCCTCGTACCGGCAGAAATGCAAGAACTGTATAGTCAATTGAACTAACTGCTAAGCAAGGGATTCATTAGACCAAACTTTTCACCCTGGGGAGCACCCGTCCTATTTGTGAAAAAGAAGGGTGGATCCTTTCGCATGTGCATCGACTATCGGGAGTTAAACAAGCTTACTGTCAAGAATCAATATCCCCTACCCCGAATCGATGACCTCTTTGACCAACTTCAAGGAGCAAGCTACTTTTCAAAAATCGAATTGAGGTCGGGTTACCATCAACTGTGAGTTTAAGAGGATGATATTCCTAAGACAGCTTTTAGAACGCGCTACGGCCATTACAAATTTGTGGTGATGCCATTTGGACTAACAAACGCACCTGCAGTATTCATGGATCTGATGAACCGAGTGTGTCGACCTTTCTTAGACAAATTTGTGATCGTATTCATCGACGATATCTTGGTCTATTCGCGAAGCAAAGAAGAGCATAGCCAACATCTACGACTAGTATTGGAGACTCTAAGAACTGAGAAGCTTTATGCTAAATTTTCAAAGTGCGAATTTTGGCTCGGAGAAGTGGGATTCCTTGGCCACGTAGTTAGCGAGAAAGGGATACATGTGGATCCCTAAAAAATCAAAGCGATCGAAAACTATTCAGCACCTACAACGCCGACAAAAATCCGACAATTTTTAGGACTCGTTGGATACTACCGAAGATTCATCCAAAGATTTTCCAAGATCGCTAAACCACTCACCACCTTGACTCAAAAAGGTGTGATGTTTAAAGTGGGGAGATAAACAAGAAGTCGCCTTCCAAACGTTAAAACAAGCCCTATGTAGCGCACCGGTCTTGTCTCTCCCAGAAGGAATCGATGACTTTGTGGTGTATTGCGATGCTTCAAATCAAGGTCTCGGATGTGTGCTCATACAGAGAGGGAAGGTCATTGCTTACGTGTCAAGGAAACTTAAGACACACGAGTTATACTACCCACGACCTTGAACTGGGAGCAGTAGTGTTCGCCCTAAAGATCTGGAGGCACTACGTCTACGGCACAAAGTGCACTATCTTCACTGATCACAAAAGTCTTCAACATATCCTCAATCAAAAAGAGCTCAACATGCGGCAAAGAAGATGGGTAGAGCTGCTGAACGACTACTGATGTGAAATTTGCTATCACCCGGGCAAGGCAAATGTTGTAGCCGATGCCCTAAGAAGAAAGGAATATTCGGGTCGCCGGGTGAAGTCATTAACAACGACGATCCATTCACACCTGTTCACACAAATCAAGGAAGCTCAAATTGAAGCCTTGAAACCAGAAAATGTGACAGGTGAGGCATTGAGAGGGATGGATAAAAACATAGAAATTTAGGAAGATGGAGCTCGCTACCTCATGAACCGAATCTGGACACCGAAGTTTGGCGGGTTCTGAGATGTTGTCATGAACGAAGCCCACAAGACTCGATATTCCATCCATCCAGGTTCGGATAAGATATATCTAGACCTCAAGAAGTTGTACTGGTGGCCGAACATGAAAGCTGAGATTGCTAGTTATGTGGGCAAGTGTCTGACTTGCGCCAAGGTGAAGGTGGAATACCAGAAACCCTCAGGACTTCTGCAACAGCCTGATATACCGGAATGGAAGTGGGAATGAATAACCATGGACTTCATAACCAAGCTGCCTAAAACATCAGGCGGACTTGATACCATATGGGTAATCGTCGACAGACTGACCAAGTCAGCCCACTTTCTACCAATGAAAGAGACCGACAAGATGGAGAAACTGACAAAGCTGTAAATCAAGGAAATCGTGAGATTTCAATGGGTACCGAAGTCCATTATCTCAGATTGGGATAGTCGATTTACCTCGCGATTCTGGCAATCACTTCAGAAATCGTTGGGAACTAGGATGGATATGAGTATAGCTCAACACCCACAAACCGATGGACAGAGCAAGCGAACCATACAAACGCTAGAAGACATGTTGAGAGCTTGTGTGATAGATTTTGGTAAAGCATGGGATACCCATTTACCACTTATCGAATTCTCCTACAATAACAACTATCACACTAGCATCAAAGTCGCCCCATTCGAAGCTCTTTATGGTCGCAAGTGCCAATCACCCCTGTGTTGGGCAGCAGTAGGGGACACACAGCTAGCTAGGGGGCAAGTCACTAATAGCACCCTCACTGGTCCTGAAATCATAAGGGAGACCACATAAAAGATTGTTCAAATTTGGGAAAGGCTGAAAGCATCCCGAGATCAGCAAAAGAGTTAGGCGTATAAGCGACGCAAACCCTTAGAATTGCAGGTCGGTGATCGAGTACTACTAAAAGTTTCCCCTTAGAAAGGAATGATACGTTTCGGTAAACGTGGGAAACTAAACCCAAGGTACATCAGACCGTTCGAAATCCTTGCTAGGATTGGCCTAGTGGCGTACAAACTCCGACTACCACAAGAACTTAATAACGTACATCCTACCTTTCACGTCTCAAACCTAAAGAAGTACCTGTCTGACGAGACTCTCGTGATACCCCTCAATGAAATTGAAGTTTATGAGAGTCTCCATTTCGTGGAAGAACCCGTCGAGATCATGGATCGGGAGATCAAAAGAACAAAACAGAGTCCTATTCCCATCGTGAAGGTTCGTTGGAACGCTAAACTAGGACCCGAGTTCACCTAGGAACGTGAAGATCAAATTAAACAAAAATACCCACATCTTTTCCCAAACTCTTGAAGTCCCAGTCAGAATGTAAATTTTGGGACGAAATTCCTTCTAACGGGGGGATGATGTAACAATAGTCAATTTTGGGTCAACTCAAAGTCAAACAAAGTCAACAAGTCAAACCGGTCGACTCAATTAACCCTTGTATATTAGGGCTGACATTATGTAATTACTGTACTACTCGCTATTTTAATGAGAAGACATCATTTGGAAAATTCATGTGTTTAATTTTTCTTAGCCTTGATAGTGATAAACAATGAACCAAAGCGATAAAACACTATTGCACACTCATCGGGAGTGTGTAGGACACTAAAACATGGCTAAACGGGGTTTACGGACCTTGCGTTGCGAAGCCGGATACTCAAAAAGGTCATAAATGGAACCTCTCTAAATCTCTTTCACTCTATCTCTCTCTATCCCAAATCTCTCTCAAAAGTTCCCGTAACTTTTCGTAATCATTTTGACCATCCCGACCCTTAACCGGGTAAAAAACGGCTTGAAACGGGGTAAAAACGTGTAAAATAGGCTTAAGGACCCGAAACCCACTCTATAGGGCCGAACCCTCTTAGAGTCGAAAGTCCCCTTCAGGACCGAACTGCTGAGAACCGAAACCCCAGGCCTGAACCCGAAGCCTCAAGACCGAACCAGAAGCCTTCGGGCCCGAACCTCGCATGAAGAACCGAAAACACCTTCGGGCCGAAACTCTCACATCTTTCGCTCCATTTCGCCTTCGGTCCATGACCAGAAGGGACCGAACCTCGGCCAGGACCGAGAGGTCTCGCAGGAAGCCCTATTATTCCCGGTTTTCGACTACAACTTCATTTTAAGCCGGTTTTTCATCATTTTAACGCGGGATTTTCCCAAAACTTTGTTTTAACGTATAAGGCCCCATATTTATTAATAAACCACGTTCTTGGGGGTAAATCTTATCCAAGAAGAGTGGGTGAAGTACAAGAGGTGGAGTGTTGACTTTTCTTTAGTTTATGACACATGCAACCACCCATACCCACCCCATGACCAGCCACACTCCTCCCACCATACCTAGGTCATGTCAATGTATTTTCTCATCATTTCCAGCCATTTCCCACATTCTTAGAGCTGGAACATCCACCCTCTTTCCTCACACTTCATTCATTCTCTGATTTTACACCAAGAATTGTTGGATTAATGTCTAAGTCCATAACTATATTTGGTATGTAGTTGACCCGACCCGGCATGGTCCATTTGGGTTGCACTTCACCGACACAATTTATATGGATAATCTTTTGAGAATAGTATGTTTATGATTAATATTAATATATTATAAGTTCTAATATATTAATATGGAATCATATTATTTAATTAGTATTGATCAAGAATTAATTTATAATTAATTAAGTGATCAAAAGGAACTAATTAAATATGGACTCTTATATATATATATATATATATATATATATATATATATATATATATATATATATATATATATATATATATATATATATATATATATATATATATATGGAATGGGCCAAGTTCATTTAGGTTGGGCTAAGCTTTCATGGATAGTCCATGGAGTGTTTAACCCATGGATCCTAGGAAATGAAAGGTCATGGGTATTAGGGTTTAACCCTAATCCTCCAGACTATATAAAGGTGTCCTTGGTTGGTGAAATTGGCACTAGTGTGGTACACTAAGAAGGGCTAGCCAATTTCACTAGAGAGAACCAAGTATCCATATTCTCTAAAGTCTTCCAAGGTGTTTTGGTGATTTGTGATTCCATTTGAGGCTTTCACACTATTGGGGCTAAGCTCTTAAAGCTTGAAGACATCAAGCTACATCAAAAGGTATGTCATCTAACTAGTACTTTGTAGTATAAGAACTTCATAATATGCTAGTTTGGATTAAAGCCTTGGAAAGTTCTTATTTGCATGTATTATAGAGAAAACATAGATCCAAGCTTTATAGGGTTGCATGTACACCATAGGAGTGTTAGAATGCTCAAAACCCAACAATAATCACCCTCCAAACTCTCTCATCTTTCTCTCTCAATTTCGAGAACTTCAAGTCATACTCCAAGACTTTTCTCCTTCATTTGGTTCTCGATTCTTCAAGGCATCTTCTAAGTGTTCTTGAGTTGAACACTTCTTTTCTTCAACATCCATCCACTAGGAACACATAATGTGAGTTCATACCCCTATCTTTCCACGTTTTCTTAAGTTTTAAGGGGGGGGGGGGGGGGGGAATACACGTTAAATCAACAAGAACACAACTAAACTCTTCCAACAGCTTTC
This sequence comes from Lactuca sativa, assembly GCF_002870075.4. Taxonomy (NCBI): domain Eukaryota; kingdom Viridiplantae; phylum Streptophyta; class Magnoliopsida; order Asterales; family Asteraceae; genus Lactuca; species Lactuca sativa. The sequence goes on from NC_056626.2 coordinate 352,653,478, forward strand.
ATCAGAAACGTTGGACTCCATTCACGAACTGTTTTGGGAAACTTAAACATTTTAGTTTTAAAAACTATAATAGGTTAAAATAGTTCAAGTTCTTAGCTTTAAAATTACTACTTTCACATCTCCATAAGATTTTTCTACAATTTATGGTGATTTTTACAAAACTGCCTATCATTTCTAGAACGAATCTGGACCAGTCTGTGGTTATGGACTTTTTCACACAAGTTAGAGGTCACTAAAAATCATAATAAAAATTATGAACAAACTAGACTCAATTTCCAAACCTCCAGAATTTATGGATTTTGATTTGGACCTTTGATAATTTTTCTATAAATTTTCTAAGAACAACAATAGAAAATGTTAACAATAGAAAAATGCTATCAATTTCATTCCACCTTGTAACTTGTTGAGCAAGGTGTATATCATTGTGTGATCACATATTATTACATTACATGCCATTTTGTCTTGATAATTAGACATGTATCAGTAAGCAAAAAGATTTTTACCTTCTCAACAATGGTAAATTAGTTTAATGTTATAAACAAGGTTTACAACCATGGCATGCAAATATTTGGTAAACTATGGAAGTATAGTTTATGTTGCTTTTACATTATAAATGATTATGATAAACTATAATAGGTATAGTTTATGTTTCATTACATATCAAACTCTTTACCAAAGGTTCTCAGTTCACGTAAATCTGTTAATGAATAAATTTGTGAGACATTCGCTTCGTGTTACATCCATGTAACAAAATCAAAAGTCCTATAAATTGTAACCAGAGTATCTCATAGGGAGAACGTGATAGTTGTGTATAGATCTATATTGGGTCTGACAAACCCACACCTAAGCTGCATGGAACAGTTAGACCGGCTGGTCTGAGGTGACAAGTATCATTTAACTTGCGACGCCTGAAGAATGTCGTATTACGAGGCCGTCCGAGTCATAGTATGGTTATGATAACTCACATGTGGTATTATCAAACATAAGATTTATGGGTTTTCATTCTAAATTTAACGAGTTTATGTCGATTTAAACTGGCACAAATTTCCTTAAGTATGGTAAAATACTTGTACATTTTAGTCTTGACTTTTAAGATTACAATGCATTACGTAAGAAAATATGGGATTTTCCTTGAACAAACATTACTTTTAAAAGAAATGATTTTAGTATCACCTTCAAAAGCTTATGAACTCACCAACCTTTGTGTTGACACTTTTTCGAAACTACTTCTATTCTCAGGAAATCACTAAACAGGTAATCAAGTGCTTTTGAGGATGGGACGTTAAGGCGTCAAACATTTCATTTTTGTCAACATAATGTAATTGATTTGTAAACATGTAAACTCATACAATGATGTAACTCTTTTAATTATATTTATGTTGGTTGTGTTTATTTTAATCACTATTACAATGGTTGTTATGATACTATACATGAAGTCCTCCACCCCTGGACGTTTTCGCCATCTTTGGTTTGGGGGTGTGACAAATCTCTTCCTTATTCGATTCTAAGAATGGTAATATTTTTTTATTTAGCTAAATCACAATTCAAATTGAGCTGAGACATGTTATTATACAGACGCCTTGCTATGTGAAAATAATATTCCTCTTTTTCATAACCAATCTATTGTCATTTTTCAACACTATTACATCATTTCTAATCCAAGAGATATCAACCTGAAGTTACTGTATTTTTATTCTCCTTTCCTCACATCTAAAGGTACTCATGTTGAGATCATCATCAAGATTACAAAATCTTATACAATTCCATTTTAAACTTTCGCTCAATTCAGAAATTATATCTCTTAAATATGTTAATTTAGAATCATAACAAGAAACGGTAATATTTAAAGATTTGAGAATATAATGTACTTTGTCGATTACCTTCTCGCTCGCAACTACATGCTCTGTCACTAACTTTGTTGACAGAGAGACATCTAAAATCCATACTTCATCAAAAGAAAGTATTATTTGCTACTTGAACTTATGCTTTGAACCATGGAGTAGTTCCATACTATAACTTCATCAGATGTTTTCACAACTACACAAGCTCCATGAGATGGCTTGCGTACTTCATCTTCCTCCAAACCAGTAGACCAAACTTCCATGTTCTCACTATCACTATCATCTTCACCTACAATCAATGCCTTCACATTTAAATTCAAATTGCGAAGATCTTATATGTTTTGAACATAATATGTCTCATCCTTTCCTTTCCCTTTCTTTTCATTTTGTTTTCTCAACATGCATTCTTCCGTAAAGTGATTTTTCACGTTTCAATAATTGAAATCACAACCAAAATCACCAACAAGTTTGTTTTCCTTTTTCTCATTTTCTTATTGATAACCCTTGTATCTATCACTTTTGGTTTTCTCAGAACTTGAATTACTTCCTTTCAATTCATTTCCAACATTATCACTCTTTGGATTGTTGTTGCTTCTAAATCTTGAAAAGTTTTTCTTGAAAAACTTCTTTGGATTACTAACCATTAAGGCTTTCTCCTAACTTGTCAATTCATCATTTGTTGTGTCCGTGTGCGAATCATCAACAATCACCTTAGATTTCTTTGCTTTTCCACTCTCTTCTTTTGCAACAAGTGTCAGAGGACCTACATTAGGAATTGATTTTATGTCTTCCATTACTTCAGTTTCATGAGATGTTTAGATACCAACTACATGAGCCTGGCTATTTTTATAAATTGATTATGTACCTTCATAGTGGATACAACTGGTTTCCATTCAGAAAGAAGTGTTTTTTTGTACGAACTGCATTTGATCGAAATATCCTAAGTATAGTTCCTTTAACCTTTCCTAAATCTTGTGTGCAATATCCAAAGAGCTTACGAGTCAAAACGTATCTGGTGGAAGAGAAAATTGTAATTCTCTTTTAGCCCTCAAGTTGTTTTGAATTATCTATTTCGTATCTTTGGTTAAATCAAAATTATCAACAATTAATTCATCCAATTCAGCCTCAGTTGTTATCTCTTGTTTAGATTTTGAACATTGATGAGGACCTTTGATAATAGTTTGCCACATGCTTGAACCATGAGTTTCAATTCCAGTAATATAATCTTCAAAGTGCATAACACGAACCTCATAGTCTTTTAGAAACAAAATTGGGATTCCAATAGTATATCCAATACAACCAGGTAGATTGATAGTAATGGAGTGAGAATCATCTTTGGACATGATTTCAGAAAAAAAAAATGAGTAAGAATCAAATCAATGAGCAAAAACTTGTTTCAAATCGAAACTAGTAATCTGAACGAAGAATTTTAGATCAAATTGCAAATAAATTGCAAAATGTTGAACATATCTAAGAAGTTCAAAGCCGAAAATAGAAAACTCGATGAATACAAATGTATATTGTGATTTGAAAATGAGCATAGAGAAATTCGTACTCTGAAATCATAATTGAAAAGATGTAATTTTAAGAACACATCAAGGTAAATAAGATTTGATTTGCATTAAAGAGTAAAAGCACTCGATTAAAATGATGTAAGAATTCTCTCAAAGGATACTCTCTTATTTATCTAACTTCCCTTATAGGAAATAACGGGAAGTTGGTTACGCTCTAATCAATATGGTCAGGACACATAAGCTAATACAACTGTCAAAACAAACTTACATAAACTGTGAAGCCTAAGTACAAAATATACGAACACAAACATACAAAACCAAACATAGCATTTTGCATATACAAATGAAGACTAAGACATACAAACTATGAAACTCCTTTCACATAAGAACTCAAACACAACTCCATCTATTCTGCGAGACCCAACAAATCCTAGGAAGTTCAAGGTTTGTCCTTGTCGCAAATTTTTCCATCAATGATGCCAATTTAGAATTAACCTTACATTTAATGGTTAAGACAATAAAACATGTTATGATTAGTTAAAGATGAAATGTTACCAACTCTGATTCATAAGAATTTAAAATAACACGCAATGACATTTGGGGTTCTTTCCCTACAGGTATAAGTGGACATATATATTTTTTTATCACCATAATAAATGACCATTTTCCTATATATTATACCTAATCAAGTACAAATCTAAATAAGTTGAAATACTCACATAGTTCATGGGCGATTTTAAAGAATCAACTAAACTAGAAGACTAATAATGACATCTGAAAGAGTAGGTAAATATTATGATAAATATAGGAACGGTTCGTTCTTATAGATCTTCATTTGAAGTTAGTAAATATCGTGGTATAGTTAAACAATATTCCAATCCACGTTTACTTTAAAAGAATATTATGACTAAGATAAAAACACAAACCTTATAGTCCTAGCATGTAGCATGTTATCAAACATTGATTTAAATCAAAGCTTATAAACACATCTTAAATATTATTAAAACAGAAACCTTATGACATCATCTTAAATAATCTGGACCATTGATTGTATTTCAATCTTATTTTTTCTACCCTTAGATCAAATTGCTGACATCATCTTCCCCATATGGAATGTATTTAATTCCAACAAATGCTTTCCAATTACCAATCAATAACTTACATTCGTTGAAATGGAATGTATTTAATTCCAATAAAAGTTTTCCATAGTTTACATCTTCAATTTTCAGTTATGAAGATTTTAATATGGTCAATTTTAAAAACATATTACTAACAAATCATTTCAATCAAGGCTTTAATATCAACAATTAATATAAATCCGTTTATATTAGTAAACTATTAATATAAAATCTTTTTTTATTAGGAAATCATTAATACCGAAAAATCATATTCAAATTATCACATACATATCCGATTCATCATTGAATCCGCGACTCACATTTATTTTCAATCGTTTCTTTTCTTCAAACCTTCAGCTACAACATCGTTAATATTGCTTATAACTTCCATCAATCTTTCTTTGCTATAAACATTCGCTTTTGTGCGCTAGAAGGTCAGTACCTTCTTTCGCTTTTTATATTTTTTTCGATTATTTTTTGTTCCTATATCAAATGTATGTATTCATATATTTCGATTTTCTTTGTCACAAATTACATGAAATCAGGTAACTACTTTTTCTGAAACTTTTCAAATAAACATGAAAAGATATTAGGTACCTTTAACAAAACAAAAATTAACTATCTTGGGAACTGACATTAATTACGAAAATCTTACTTTTATATATTAGAGATGATTATGATTTTTTTTTAAAATTTTATGTCATAAGAATCCGGTTAAAAATTGGCATGATTTTAAAATATCATTGAAATTATTATGTTTTTGTATATCATATCAACCTACTTTTTTTTTATCTTCGTATAGTAACAATAAAATTTATTAATTTACACAACAAATATAGATATTTTAAATTTTGTAATATTATTATACCTTACAAAATACAACTCCCTCCAAAATAAATTTTCGCCAGTAATTTCATCCATAATTTCAACAAATTTAAAATTGTATTTTCTTTGTATAAATTTTTTTTAATGATCCTGATTTTTTTTTCTCCAAAAGTATATCAAACATTTACGTCTTAGATAATGCCACCCTATTATAATTATTATTTTCCAAGAGTATATCCGTTTAATGAGGAATTTAATATAATAAAGGAGTGAATGTTAATTAAAATGAAATATATATTCCATAATTATTAAATGATTTTATTAAAAAAACTAATATCAAGGTGTAAACATTAAACATTTTTAAAGTGAAATTTCAGAATACATACACACGATGATGTTGTACAATGAAATATAAAATTGAATAGACTAAAAAAAACACTATTAAAGCAGTCAATCTTGAATATAACATACTTATGAAACATTATAAAGTAAGATAAAAATTATAAGATATTAGGAGATTTGTAAAAAGTACGTTTAGTAAAATCGTTACGGTTATTAGAAAAAATAAGACCGTTAAGATTAGTGAAAATACAATATATAAACTAAATTATAACAATAGTAATGAAATGTCATTATTTGATATTTCATATAATTGACAGATATATCAAATTACATTGAGTATATACTAAAATTATTCCAAGTTGTGCCAAAATTAATGCAAAGTTCTTGCGAACACTAAATAAATAAGAACAAACATAAAAGCTAGCATTTATATTTATAATCAATTTAAAATAAATCAATCATGATTTAGAAAAGAATCTTCATTGATGATATACTAAAATTATATATATATATATATATATATATATATATATATATATATAATATTTAACATTTTATAAATTATATTACATAACTTTATTTGAATAAATGAAATAGCTGTTAATATTTAATGCAATAGAAAAAACGGTATATTGGTTGTCAATATATGTTTAAATTAAGTAACATTATTATGCAAGGAACGTCTAATTAAAATGCTTATAAATATATAAATATCATAACTATATGAGACGAGGAAAATCGTTTAACTAATAAAACAAAAAATGATGTCTACAAAGAGATCTTTCAATGATTATATATATTTATCGTTTTCAATATATTTTGTCACACCCCAAAACCAATAACGGCGGAATACGTTTCGGGGTGGATGACGTAGTGAACAGTATCATCACAATTGCATAATAGTAAAAACAAGAAACATACAACCAATGCATTTACATAGTGAATTTAATTACAAGTGTGTTTTGTAATGTTTAACGATCACCCAAAAGTAAAACAAAAACAAGAGATGGGTCCTGTGTGCTCCACCTTCTCCAAAAATGCCGCGTCTGTACCTGTCTATCTTTGACCTGAAGATACAAGTTATTTTGAAAACGATTATCAGCATAAAGCTGGTGAGTTCATAAGAGTTTAGTGTGAGTTTTTGTATACAAAGCATTTGTACGGAAAATGTATCATTTATATTCATAAGTAGTAGAAACTTAGAAAAATCCCATATTTTTCCAGAAATACATTTTAAGTGACAATCTGTGAAAAGTATGCATTCTTTGTTTCTTTGAAAACAGTATATTGTAAAAACACATTGGCAAATTCCAAATAACAAACGTGATAGGATAAGTTAAGCCCGTGATCAATGATAGAAGTGCGAGCTTCCTTTAGTGATAGATACTTACTTACTTCGGGATGTAGTTTAGCATTTAGTGTAGTATTTTAGAGTAGTTGTAGTGTATTCCTTGTATATTACTAGTAGTGAGGATAATAGAGGATCCCATGACCTTCCTGGTCATGCATAGTGAAGTGAAGTAGTGGCATCCCTGGGCCTGTACGGCGCGGACTGAGTTAACAGTCGGGATGTAATAGCGTCTGCCCCGTATAGATCTATACATGTAGAGTCGTCTCCCTGCTGGAAAACTCCGGGCGTAGTGGATAGCGAATAGAGTATCTCGTAGTGGGTTAGTGTATTATTGTTTGTTTAGTGTTTTCTCTGTTGTTATAGTGTAGTAATCTTTTAGTGTTGATCATAGTGTATTCTCTTACTCGTGTATCGTCTAGTACTAGTGAGTATTATAATGTAGATAGTAATGACTTTAGCGAGTAGTAGCTGTAGCAACCGTAACCATACCTATTATGGTTACCTTTGTGGGAATGATTCTTTGCACGTTAGTGACTTTATCGTTAATTGAAAGCAGTAATATTTGTAATCCATACTGATATACAGATTATATAACTAAGAAATCAACGACAGTCGGACGGATAACCACTACCCTAAGCCCACAATCAAACAAGAACAGGAAATAAGGCGAGATATCGGTCCTAAGTCCTCCAAGTCTTACTTATATAAATATATCAGAGTGGTTACATTTTATAAGTAAATTGATCAAATAAAAGTATTTTTCCAAAAGAACATTTAAATCCTGATTCACTGTTTAAAATAGTTTGAAAAAAAAAGTGAAACCTGTTTAGAAGGCATAAGGACAAATCACATGTGATTTGAACTAAAGGTAATGAATCACATGTGATTAATCCTTGTAACTCTGAAATCGTTCTGTAAAACTTTACTTAAACATTCATGAGCAACTTGTATCTCCCCCCTAAAACATTTAAAACATTTGAAAGGTTCATTAAGGGGTATGAACTCACCTGAAATCGCGGAAATCGGGTGAATCGGGTAAATCGGGTAAAAGTGTCGATTGAGCGTTTGGTACCAAATAACCACTTGAACACCTTTTAGGACCCTAGTGTCATATGAAATATGTATTTTGCAAGAAGTTAATCATCTTATGCTTTTCATTATAGTATTTGGACATTTTAGCATCGTTTTCGGGGTTTTAAGGCCTAGAAAGGGTTCCCGGGAGTGGTACAAGGCCATGGATGATTTACGGGAGGGTCCTTGAGTTCACTCTCTTAGAGTTTATGGCCTAAAAGCCATTCTTTGGGAGTTTACGACCGTAAGCCCCCTAGGCTTGGCCGTAAACTCTTGTGACACTCCAAAATGTGTGTTTAGGGCCTTATCTCACTTCCTTAATTTAGTGCTGTGTGTTTTGGACCAAGAGGGAAGGATTAAACATCATAATTTGTGTCATTTTTGGGGAGTTTACAGCCAAGACTTGTTCTTAGGCCGTAAACTCCTATAGACCCTTCAAGATGTAGGTTTTACTTGTACAACATGGTCCCATATGGCTTAGAAAAATCCTAGAAGGCCCTATAGTGAGTTTGGAACAATTTGGCATGAATTTTTGGGGAGTTTACGGCCCAAGAACATCCTTGGCCGTAAACTCTTCATTTGGTATCAAAATGAGATGTTTAATGGTACAACACACTTCCAAAGGCCTTAGATAAATTCCTTTCATGCATTAGGGTAGTTTAGGGACTTGTTTGACACAAAAATTTGGGTGTTTACGGCCCAAGCTTAAGTTAGGCCGTAAACTCCTCTTTTTGGCCTCAAATGGAGTTGTTTGATGCATTTAAGTGTTCCTTGGAGTCAAGTCTAATTTACCAAACATCCTAGTAGTGTTTTTGGGGCTTAAAACATAGATTTAAGGGGTGTTTGAGGGGTTTACGGCCTAAGCACAAGCTTGGGCCGTAAACTCCATTGTAGGCATCATTTTCTTGTGTTTTAAAGTCCAAACCCTTCTAGATATATGCCTTAATTAGTATACTAACTTACAAGAAGGGAAAACTTGGTCTTTGGCTTGGTTTTGGGGGTTTACGGCCTAAGGAGCTTCTTAGGCCGTAAACTCCTCTTTGGACCTTGATTCCTATGATTTTTGGCCCTCAAATTCAATGAAGCATGCCTAGAATAAGATAGAGGATGAGTACTTACGTTTGGAAGCCGGAAATTAGCGGAATCGGGGTCGTTTTCGAGTCTAGAGAGAGAAAGTAGAGAGAGGGAGAGTGGATGTGTGGTAAATGAGCATTCAAATGTTGTGCACACCCATTGCATATGTCTCGGGTATCGCACCCAATACACGGCTACCCGATGTTTAAAGTTAACTAGGTTAAAACTTTTTACCCGGGTGAAGTGGTTGAAAAGGTAAAACAACTCTATTAGGTTAAACGGGGTTAACACACACGAGTTATATTTCTTATGATAATATTAAGCCATGCGTAAATTTAGATATTCGGATATTGATGATTCCAAATATTACATAAAATAACGTATAGTGACACGTTCCGTTAGTGAAAATGGGATTTGTAACGGAAATAGGTTTGGGGTTGTCACATCATCCCCCCGTTAGGGGAATTTCGTCGCGAAATTTAGGATACAATAGATACGCTACTACAATATTACTAAGCAAAAAGATGAGGATATTTGAGTTTCATTTGATCCTCGCGCTCCCAAGTGAATTCCGGTCCTCGCTTGGCGTTCCACCGAACCTTCACAATTGGGATGCGGCTTTGTTTCGTCCGTTTTACTTCACGATCCAAAACCTCCGCAGGTTCCTCCACGAAGTTGAGGTTCTCGTTGATCTCGATCTCGTCGAGGGGTATCACAAGAGTCTCGTCAGACAGACATTTCTTCAAATTTGAGACGTGAAAGGTAGGATGTATGTTACTTAGCTCGCGGGGTAAGTTTAATTTGTAGGCTACAGGGCCGATTCTAGCAAGAATCTCAAAAGGCCCTATGTACCTTGGGTTTAACTTTCCACGCTTCCCGAAGCGTATCGTGCCTTTCCAGGGTGAGACCTTCAGAAGGACCCGGTCTCCGACCTGGAATTCCAAGGGTTTCCTTCGTTTGTCGGCGTAGCTTTTCTGTCGATCCCTAGCGGCTTTTAGTCGTTCACGTATCTGCACAATCTTCTCGGTCGTCTCTCGAATGATCTCTGGACCAGTGAGGGAGCTGTCAGGAACTCGTCCTTTTGGCTAACTGAGTGTCTCCCACCTCAGCCCAGCACAAAGGGGATCTGCACTTCCGGCCGTAGAGGGCTTCGAATGGAGCTGCCTTAATGCTCGTATGATAACTATTATTGTAGGAAAACTCCACAAGAGGTAAGTGTGTATCCCACGATTTCCCGAAGTCGATCACACAAGCTCGCAGCATGTCTTCTAAGGTTTGGATCGTCCTCTCACTTTGCCTGTCAGTCTGCGGATGGTAGGCTGTACTCATATCCAGCCTCGTCCTTAGTGCCTTTTGTAATGATTGCCAAAATCTAGAGGTGAATCTACTATCTCTGTCTAATATAATAGATATAGGGACGCCATGCAATCGCACTATTTCTTTTATATAAGTCCTAGTGAGCTTTTCCATCTTATCCGTTTCTTTGATGGGTAGGAAATGGGCGGACTTGGTCAACCTGTCCACGATGACCCAAATGGTATCTAATCCACCTGCTGTCTTGGGCAGCTTGGTGATGAAGTCCATTGTGATTCGCTCCCACTTCCATTCTGGTATTTCTGGTTGTTGGAGGAGTCCTGATGGCTTTTGACATTCTACTTTGACCTTCGCGCAAGTAAGGCACTTACCTACAAAGGTAGCGATCTCCGCTTTCATGTTTGGCCACCAGTATAGCTTTTTGAGATCCAGATACATCTTATCTGAACCCGGGTGGACGGAGTAACGAGTGTTGTGCGCTTCCCTCATAACCAAATCTCTGAAACCTCCATGGCGTGGAGTCCAGATTCGGTCCATAAAGTAATAGGCTCCGTCACCCTTAACCTCCAGATTTTTATCCATTCCGCGCAGGGATTCTCCCGTCATGTTTCCAGGCTTTAAAGCTTCCAGCTGAGCCTCTTTGATCTGCGTGGATAGATGTGAATGTATAGTCATTGTCAACGACTTGGTCCTTCGTCCGGAATACTCTTTTCTGCTCAGGGCGTCCGCTACTACGTTGGCTTTCCCCGGATGATATCTAATTTCACAGTTGTAATCGTTAAGTAATTCGACCCATCGACGCTGTCTCATGTTGAGTTCTTTTTGGTTTAGTATATGTTGGAGGCTCTTATGATCAGTGTACACCACGCTCTTCGTCCCATACAAGTAGTGTCTCCAGATTTTTAATGCAAAGACGACCGCTCCTAACTCGAGGTCGTGAGTAGTGTAGTTCACTTCATGGTTCTTTAGCTGTTTCGAGGCATAGGCGATAACCTTGCCTCGTTGCATCAAGACACAACCGAGCCCCTGATTGGATGCATCACAGTATACGACGAAATCCTCTGTCCCTTCGGGAAGGGATAATACTGGTGCGGTGCATAGGGCTCGCTTCAGGGTCTGAAATGCCTTCGCCTGTTTCTCTTCCCAGTCGAATGATACACCCTTCTGTGTTAGCATGGTGAGAGGTTTCGCAATCCTAGAGAAATTTTGGATGAACCGACAGTAGTAGCCAGTGAGGCCTAGAAATTGACGAATTTCCGTAGGCGTCTTTGGTGCTGACCAGTTCTCAATAGCTTTGATTTTGGAGGGGTCTACGTGGATTCAGTCTTTACTGACCACGTGCCCTAAGAATTCAACTCTCCGGATCCAAAACTCGCACTTAGAGAACTTTGCATACAACTTCTCAGATCGCAGGGTTTCCAGGACTAATCATAAATGATTTCTGTGCTCTTCCTCGCTTCGAGAGTAGACAAGTATGTCGTCAATAAAGACGATGACAAACTGATCTAGATATGGACGACATACCCTATTCATCAAGTCCATGAATACCGCGGGGGCGTTAGTCAGTCCAAAGGGCATCACTACGAACTCAAAATGCCCGTAGTGGGTTCGGAAGGCTGTCTTCGGAACATCTTCCTCTAACACCCGTAACTGATGATACCCCGATCTAAGATCAATCTTGGAGAAGTAACTTGCTCCTTGGAGTTGGTCGAATAGGTCGTCGATACGAGGGAGGGGATAGCGATTTTTGATCGTGAGTTTATTGAGTTCCCTATAATCGATGCACATCCGAAATGACCCATCCTTTTTCTTCACGAACAAGACTGGAGCTCCCCAAGGTGAGAAGCTCGGTCTTATAAAGCCCTTGCTGAGCAGTTCGTTGAGTTGACCGGATAGTTCTTGCATTTCGGCGGGCGCTAGACGGTAGGGCGACTTAGCTACGGGAATAGCTCCTGGGATTAGGTCGATTCTGAATTCAACCTGTCGTTTGGGAGGTAGGCCTGGAAGATCCTCCGGAAAGACATCAGGAAAATCGCATACTACAGGAATGTCTTTTAGCTCTTTCGATTTCTGGTTAGTGTCGACGACGTGAGCAAGAAAGGCGCGATATTCCTTGCGCAAGTATTTCTGAGCCTGAATACTAGAGATGATACGAAGGTTTGTACTTGGCTTATCTCCGTATATCAATAGGGTCTCTCGATTCGGAAAGTTCAGGCGAATGGCTTTCTCGGAGCATAGGATGTCGGCGTAGTGAAGACTTAGCCAATCCATACCAACAATGACATCGAAATTTTTGATTGAGACTGGTATAAGATCGATTAAAAAGGGGTGATCATCTAACGTGAGAGTACAACCTATATAGATTTCATTAGAGCTTTCTGTCTTCCCATTAGCCATTTCTACGACGAATGTTTCTTTTAGTGGTTGGGGGGTTTGTTTGAGTAAGTGTTTAAAGTTTTGATTTATGAAGCTTCTTTCTGCACCACTATCGAATAAGACATAGGCATAAGAGTTGTTGAGAAGAAACGTACCCGTGACCACCGTGGGATCGGCTACCGCTTCATTGTGACCGATAGCAAGTAACCTTCCAGTTCCCCCAGCAATTTCAGCATTCGGACAGTTCTTCTTAAAATGGCCCGCTTCACCGCAGCCATAACACGTCGGGGTCACCCCCGTACCAGGAACCTATGTGATAGGTTTGGGAGGGGCCTTGCAAAATCGGACAGTATGGCCCTTCCGTCCGCAGTTGGAACACTGCAATTCACGGCATGGACCGTTGTGGTGAAAAGGGCACTTGGGACACTTAGGCAAGTTCCCACTGTAAGCCTTTGGTGGGACTGGAGCAGCTGGTGCGGCTGGGATGGTGGCAGCATGAACCGCCACAATTTGCTGATCCTTGGGGGTGGTTTGAGTTTTCTTGCCTTTCTTCTTATCCCATCGTTTCCTCTTTCTATCAGATGATCCGGATGGTGCAGTGGTTGTTGTGGTTGTTGTTGCTGGAGTGGAGGAGATTTCGTGGTTGATCAGACTCTGGGCCAATTCCTTGGCGCTTTCAAAAGTGGCAGGGCGTGAAGCCAGAACATTTCCTCGATACGGGGGCACTAAACCCCAGATGTAACGCTCAATCTTCTTGCTTTCAGAGGGGATCATGTTGGGACACATAGCCGCCAAGTCGCAAAATCTGGCCGTATAAGCCGTTATGTCGGTCCCTTTCATCTTGAGGTTCCAGAGTTCTTCCTCAAGCTTCTGAACTTCGCCCCTAGGGCAGTACTCTCCTCTCATAAGATCTTTTAGAGTGTCCCATCCCATGGCATTGTCTGTGACCAAAGAGAGTGCGTTGACATGGCCATTCCACCATGACAAAGCTCTGTTAGTGAGGGTAGCAGTAGCGAACCTGATTTTGCTCTCTTCGGGACAAGAGCACATCTCGAACACAGCTTCGGTTCTTTCGAACCATTGGGACAATGCCAGAATTCCCCCGGTACCATCAAAGAAAGCAGGTTTACAATTCATGAAGTCCTTATAAGTGCATCCCTGCACTCGTTGGTGGACTTCACCAAATCTAGAATTTCCACCACTCGCATCGCCCGAGTTCATTTGGGCCATGGCTGCTGTTACAGCCGCAGTCACAGCCGTTTGGAACAACACCGGATCGAACTGAGGAGGAGGAGGTGGTGGAGGAGGGGTTTGAGTTTCAGGTCTTCCTCTGTTGGGACGCTTTCGTGGAGGCATCCTTCACTGGAAGATCATAGAAATGATAGCAATAGTAAGAGCCTATTGCGAACATGAATAGAGTGTTTCATGGATTAAATCAACATAATCCAAGATCAGGGTAAGAGTTATAGTAATCATCTGCCAATATACTGGTATTAATGATGCAACAGAAGTTCATGAAAATTGACCTAGCAGTAGGTCTTACATCACACCATAGAGAAAATGTTGGCAGTTTAGAGGTTCAACTAGAGTACTTTTAAACTAGGAATGTTTACAGACAAGAGATCTATGGAACATAGAGGTAAAAGGCTAGTCCTTTAAACAAAAGAGTGAGGTAACTAGATGTCTTCTACTGGCGACAATTGCTTGTCGGGCGAACCCTCAGATCCTCTAATTGACGCATAACTTCTTGAAGGTGTCGATCATGAGTCCTTTGGCGTGCTCGGAGTTCCCTAACTTCAGCTCGGGATGCAGCCAGCTGATGCTGCAGAGCCTCGTTGGTCCTCCTTGTCCTGTCCATGGCTTCTTCGAGTTGGCGAATGCGAACAGTGTTGAGGTTTGAGTTAGCATCCACTTCTACAACTCGACCAATGGCAGCTTGACTTTGCTCAACATTCCTGGCAATTCTTCGGATCATGATGGGCAAAACCCGATCTGCTGATCCCCCTTCGCTTATGTTGTAGAAACTTCGGTCTCCATTGTAAGGTAAAGGCTGACCCTGCTCCTCGCTCCATCGACGCAAGGATATTGCCCACATAGGAGTGGGGCCCTGAAATGCCGGTCGGGGGTTAGGGTTCGGGGCATCAGGAGGTTGGTTGTTGACTTCCGGCTCGGAGCTCGAGCTATCCGAGAAGCCTTCAGCATGATGATCATCCAAAGGAATAGGGTGATCGTCGTCTGACTCCTCTTCGAGCCACCCTCCATTGCCCTGGTTTGGAAAGTACGGATCACCGGGTAGATGGAAGCCAGCCATGCTATCTACGTGAGAAGAGGGGGAAAAGAAGATTAATAGACGTACTACTCTAAGATACTTATAGGATGAATCATTACTAGTTGACCCAATACTTGCATAGTGCATACCGATTACATGTAATCGAAGCAAGATAGTCCTTCGAATAAACCACCCTAACTTCAGACCCCCAATCAAACAAGAACAGGGAATGAAGCAAAGGCTGCAGATTCTGAGTCTATAGTGCCCTAATCACATGTAATCGTGGTGTATCCACTTAGCAACTATTGTCCTACTAGTAACGACCGTTTTTTTGTTAACACATACGTATAATCTAGAGATACAAAATACTCCTATAGTATTCTTATGGTAGCGTTATTGTGGTATTGTTGGTAAGTTTTAGACTTGTTGCAACATCACAACCAAACTTAGGCACATGCTAGTCACTCCCAGGAAAACGTAGTTGATCAGGCTACATCATCCTGAATGTGACTATATGTCTCTAAACCCAATTGCGCTGCCCAACAATCTTAATACTTTCGTTTTGTTCTAGGATAATACGGATTCCTGTGTTTTATAGTGATGTGAGTATATATATACTTAGTTAGATCTTTTAGATACTTAACAGTATATATTCTTGGTCAGAGTGGTTTAGTCCCGAAGTGTTTATAGTTTGTATACCTTTTATAGGTTGATATACTTGATTCACTATAAACAATGCTCTGATACCAATCTGTCACACCCCAAAACCAATAACGGCGGAATACGTTTCGGGATGGATGACGTAGTGAACAGTATCATCACAATTGCATAATAGTAAAAACAAGAAACATACAACCAATGCATTTACATAGTGAATTTAATTACAAGTGTGTTTTGTAATGTTTAACGATCACCCAAAAGTAAAACAAAAACAAGAGATGGGTCCTGTGTGCTCCACCTTCTCCAAAAATGCCGCGTCTGTACCTGTCTATCTTTGACCTGAAGATACAAGTTATTTTGAAAACGATTATCAGCATAAAGCTGGTGAGTTCATAAGAGTTTAGTGTGAGTTTTTGTATACAAAGCATTTGTACGGAAAATGTGTCATTTATATTCATAAGTAGTAGAAACTTAGAAAAATCCCATATTTTTCCAGAAATACATTTTAAGTGACAATCTGTGAAAAGTATGCATTCTTTGTTTCTTTGAAAACAGTATATTGTAAAAATACATTGGCAAATTCCAAATAACAAACGTGATAGGATAAGTTAAGCCCGTGATCAATGATAGAGGTGCGAGCTTCCTTTAGTGATAGATACTTACTTACTTCGGGATGTAGTTTAGCATTTAGTGTAGTATTTTAGAGTAGTTGTAGTGTATTCCTTGTATATTACTAGTAGTGAGGATAATAGAGGATCCCATGACCTTCCTGGTCATGCATAGTGAAGTGAAGTAGTGGCATCCCTGGGCCTGTACGGCGCGGACTGAGTTAACAGTCGGGATGTAATAGCGTCTGCCCCGTATAGATCTATACATGTAGAGTCGTCTCCCTGCTGGAAAACTCCGGGCGTAGTGGATAGCGAATAGAGTATCTCGTAGTGGGTTAGTGTATTATTGTTTGTTTAGTGTTTTCTCTGTTGTTATAGTGTAGTAATCTTTTAGTGTTGATCATAGTGTATTCTCTTACTAGTGTATCGTCTAGTACTAGTGAGTATTATAATGTAGATAGTAATGACTTTAGCGAGTAGTAGCTGTAGCAACCGTAACCATACCTATTATGGTTACCTTTGTGGGAATGATTCTTTGCACGTTAGTGACTTTATCGTTAATTGAAAGCAGTAATATTTGTAATCCATACTGATATACAGATTATATAACTAAGAAATCAACGACAGTCGGACGGATAACCACTACCCTAAGCCCACAATCAAACAAGAACAGGAAATAAGGCGAGATATCGGTCCTAAGTCCTCCAAGTCTTACTTATATAAATATATCAGAGTGGTTACATTTTATAAGTAAATTGATCAAATAAAAGTATTTTTCCAAAAGAACATTTAAATCCTGATTCACTGTTTAAAATAGTTTGAAAAAAAAAGTGAAACCTGTTTAGAAGGCATAAGGACAAATCACATGTGATTTGAACTAAAGGTAATGAATCACATGTGATTAATCCTTGTAACTCTGAAATCGTTCTGTAAAACTTTACTTAAACATTCATGAGCAACTTGTATCTCCCCCCTAAAACATTTAAAACATTTGAAAGGTTCATTAAGGGGTATGAACTCACCTGAAATCGCGGAAATCGGGTGAATCGGGTAAATCGGGTAAAAGTGTCGATTGAGCGTTTGGTACCAAATAACCACTTGAACACCTTTTAGGACCCTAGTGTCATATGAAATATGTATTTTGCAAGAAGTTAATCATCTTATGCTTTTCATTATAGTATTTGGACATTTTAGCATCGTTTTCGGGGTTTTAAGGCCTAGAAAGGGTTCCCGGGAGTGGTACAAGGCCATGGATGATTTACGGGAGGGTCCTTGAGTTCACTCTCTTAGAGTTTATGGCCTAAAAGCCATTCTTTGGGAGTTTACGGCCGTAAGCCCCCTAGGCTTGGCCGTAAACTCTTGTGACACTCCAAAATGTGTGTTTAGGGCCTTATCTCACTTCCTTAATTTAGTGCTGTGTGTTTTGGACCAAGAGGGAAGGATTAAACATCATAATTTGTGTCATTTTTGGGGAGTTTACAGCCAAGACTTGTTCTTAGGCCGTAAACTCCTATAGACCCTTCAAGATGTAGGTTTTACTTGTACAACATGGTCCCATATGGCTTAGAAAAATCCTAGAAGGCCCTATAGTGAGTTTGGAACAATTTGGCATGAATTTTTGGGGAGTTTACGGCCCAAGAACATCCTTGGCCGTAAACTCTTCATTTGGTATCAAAATGAGATGTTTAATGGTACAACACACTTCCAAAGGCCTTAGATAAATTCCTTTCATGCATTAGGGTAGTTTAGGGACTTATTTGACACAAAAATTTGGGTGTTTACGGCCCAAGCTTAAGCTAGGCCGTAAACTCCTCTTTTTGGCCTCAAATGGAGTTGTTTGATGCATTTAAGTGTTCCTTGGAGTCAAGTCTAATTTACCAAACATCCTAGTAGTGTTTTTGGGGCTTAAAACATAGATTTAAGGGGTGTTTGAGGGGTTTACGGCCTAAGCACAAGCTTGGGCCGTAAACTCCGTTGTAGGCATCATTTTCTTGTGTTTTAAAGTCCAAACCCTTCTAGATATATGCCTTAATTAGTATACTAACTTACAAGAAGGGAAAACTTGGTCTTTGGCTTGGTTTTGGGGGTTTACGGCCTAAGGAGCTTCTTAGGCCGTAAACTCCTCTTTGGACCTTGATTCCTATGATTTTTGGCCCTCAAATTCAATGAAGCATGCCTAGAATAAGATAGAGGATGAGTACTTACGTTTGGAAGCCGGAAATTAGCGGAATCGGGGTCGTTTTCGAGTCTAGAGAGAGAAAGTAGAGAGAGGGAGAGTGGATGTGTGGTAAATGAGTGTTCAAATGTTGTGCACACCCATTGTATATGTCTCGGGTATCGCACCCAATACACGGCTACCCGATGTTTAAAGTTAACTGGGTTAAAACTTTTTAACCGGGTGAAGTGGTTGAAAAGGTAAAACAACTCTATTAGGTTAAACGGGGTTAACACACACGAGTTATATTTCTTATGATAATATTAAGCCATGCATAAATTTAGATATTCGGATATTGATGATTCCAAATATTACATAAAATAACGTATAGTGACACGTTCCGTTAGTGAAAATGGGATTTGTAACGGAAATAGGTTTGGGGATGTCACATATTTTCTGCACATTTCAATAATACCAATAATCATATATTTTATTTATAATCATTATACAATATCTATAAACAGTTATATGTTTTTTATGCGTTTCCCGCATTTAACGCGGGCTATAATCTAGTGTATTGCAAATGGTAGTCAACATCCTAAGCAGAGCATATTTTAAGATTTTCCGGAAGAATCCTCTTTATATTTTGATGAGAAGGAAGCTTACTTTAAGGTATCTAGTGTGGTGTTGTTTGGATAAAATGTATAATCCATAGTTAAGAAAACTTGACATGTAAACTACAAGTTTCTTCTTTATCGATTATCCCCAAATTCATAGATTGTCGGTTCTATCTATTCATACCGTACCCAAACAGTTAAATATTAACAGTTAAATATTCACATACTAGGTTTCTTTAAACTCTTCAATGGGAGTAGTATAAAATGGTATATATATTCAAGAGGTACATGTAGAGTCTCTAATAACAAAGGTGCATAATGTAAAATTTGCATTTTTAAGACCCAATTGTTGAATTTATGCCTACTAATGAAAGTGCAACGAACTTTTAGGAAATGAATGAAATAGTATATTATAATGTTATGTTTGAAATACATGATATAGTGGTAGTTAGGAGTAGATTATTTGCTGTTTATATATATATATATATATATATATATATATATATATATATATATATATATATATATATATATATATATATATATATATATATATATATATATATATATATAGTCAAGATCAAATAAGAAGGAAATTTTAGGTAGCAAGGTAAGAAGTTTTGTTTTCTACATATTTTTTTCGCGAACAAACAAAATGAATCATTAGATAATTCATTTGTAAGATGATTCACAAGAAAAAAAAAAACATCTCGATGATTCATATATACAATGATTTTTTTGTTATTCACTAAAATTGTCATAAAAGTGAATTTTTTCTTAATTTACTTAAATATTAATCATAAATATGTTTTTTTGGGAATTTTTTCATGTGAATCATCGTACAAATGAATCATCTAGTGATTCATTTATTTTGTTCGTTAAAAAAATATGTAGAAAAAAACTTGTTACCTTTCTACAAAATTTTTTTTTTTACCGGATCTATATATATATATATATATATATATATATATATATATATATATATATATATATATATATATATATATATATATATATATATATATATATATATATCAAAAACCCAGTGTTGTAAAAACCGGCCTATGCGGTGCCTAGGTGCTAATCGACCTCTTACTTTCTACAATTAATGTTAGTCGGTCGAGTCAGGCGGAGTCGGTCCTCGGCATCTGTAGGCGAACCTAGGCGTTCTAGACGGTCTAAGCCAGTAAAAACGTTAGACAGTCAAATTTAAAAAAAAAAATCCTTGATTAGTCAAATTTAAGATATTAGGTGATTAAATTATGATGTTTGATGACTAAAACTATTAAAAAGATTCGCAGTTAGTGTAAACATTATTATATATGATGACTGAAATATTTAGATGATTGAATATGCCAATGTTTTATAGTTATTTACTTATTTTGTTAGGATATAGGTAATATTTCATTTTTAAAATATAAATTATATTATAATTAAGGGTCTCTGCCTAGGTGTCGATTAATCCCCGCCTAGACTGATTAGTCTCTTAAACTTAATCAACCGCCCGACCACTGCCTAACGACTTTTACAACCTTGTAAGAACCTTAACAAAAATTTATAGAAATCACATAGATCTAGGTGACCCACTAACTTTCATAGTTGTGTTACATATTTGAAATAGGGATCTTGATTTATGGTTATTTGAAGATACTATGATAATGTAATGCTCCCCAAAAGAGTCCAAGCATGCCTTATGACAAGTTAGTCATATGTTATGAATAAAAAATCATGGAATAATGAGGTGATACTTAAGTATATATAATACAATGTACTTCTACACTGTTTATTATCAAGAAACTATTAAATATGGATTGTATTAGCCATTGCATTTTACTTATGATCTAGAGCTACATCAACTAGACTTAAAGACCTCATGTGGATTTACATGAAGATGTGCATATTAACCATCAGAAATATTTGAAGGCTAAGGGTTGAGAAAACATAGTTTTTAAGCTCAAGAAATAAGTATTTATACATTAGAAAGCATTATGTCAATCATATTTGAAGTCTAATAAATTCATAAATAAATATGACTTCATAAAAATAAGTAGATAAATTTATACACGTAAATATGAGTTAAAGGAATTAAGATATACTTTTCTTTAATGCCAATTCCATTTTATTGAAAAGTAATAATGTTGGATTTAAAGTAATCCATGCAACAATAAAACCTCAACTTCTTATGCCAGAGAGAGTGAAATCCCAGTTCGATCCACCATAGTGAAACTGTTTGATAAGGTGTCTAAGTCCATAACTATATTTAGTATGTACTTGACCCAATTTGGCATGGTCCATTTGGGTTGCATGACATCATGACAATTGGATAGACATAATGAGAAAATGACACTTATGGTTGATTATTATATTATGAGTTCTAATATATTAATATGTTATTTAATTAGTATTGATCAAGAATTAATTTGGAATTAATTTTGTGATCAAAATGAGACTAATTAAATATATGGGGATTGATTTGTAAATCATCCATTTGATATAGTGGGCTTATGGTTCATGGTTCACTAGATTGGGCTAGGACCCATTGGGTGCTCCATGGATGCTCCACGATGGTTAAAACCCATGGATCATGGAGGAAACGAAAAGGCCATGCACATTAGGGTTTACATAGTGTAACCCTAGATGTGACACGCTATAAAAGGACCCCGTAGGCAAGAAAAATCAGCACTAAGAAAAAAGGAGTGAGGGCTAGCCGATTGTGAGATTAAGTGTTCTTCTCTCAAGTTATTCCAAGGGTTTTTGGTGTTGTGTGAAACATTTGAGGCATCACACTGGGTGCTAGGCTCACAAGGTCTTAAGGAATTCAAGCTACAAGAAAGGTATGTCATTCTACTAGTTTTTGTATTACAAGTTCCCATGCCATGCTAGTTAGAATGAAAACCTTGGAAAATTCTTATTTGCATGAATGTTATAGAAAACATAGATCCAAGATTTCTAGGGTTGCATGTACACCATAAGAGTGTTAGAATGCTCAAAACCCATCATTGGTATTAAAGCCTAGGCTTGTTTTATTTGTATTTGATGCAAACTGCTTGAAAAAGTTGAGAATTCTGCAATCTGGATAGTGAACTCGCCGAGTCCATGGGGGGACTCGACGAGTTCATGGAAAAATGCATCCTACTTGTCGAGTGGGTTCTTGCACTTGACAAGTAGGAGCCCCTGTGTGCAGAATTTTGAGTTTTGTTGTTGGAAATGGGCTAGAATCATTACCCTAAACTGTTTTGGACTTATAAAACCTGTTTTTGGTGGTGTAATGATTATGCTAATCCATTTTCAATGGTTATTATCAAAATTTCAAGTTTTATATGTGTTTATATGATTCTTGAAGTTGTTGAGATGAATATTCATGCTTATGAGTTTTAGTATGATCATAGGAATTATGTGCAAATTGTTTGATGATATTATTCTTGATCTAAATGTTATTGATGGAGTCCATAATTTGTCCTCAAGTTATGGATTACCAAAAGTCACTTCTTTAAAAGACATTAAAGAACCATAGGTTACATAAAATGAAGAGTCTTCATTTTAAGAAACTATAAAACTCATAAGTTATGAATATGAAAGGTTTTCAATAGTTTCAAAACTTACCCTCAAGTTTTAGAATTTGTAAAGTCGATTTAGAAAACTTTAATTCCATAACCTAGAGTTTTAAAAGTTAAAATTCAACCCTTATACTTTATACTATTATAAGTTTATATATATATATATATATATATATATATATATATATATATATATATGTATAAGAGCAAGTCGGTTTTACTGTTAGTAGGCCTCATTCACGAAATCGGTCTATAAGGGGGGTATAAGGTTGTTGCCTATTAAATGGAAGCTTAATGGGTGTCTACTCTCACCCACCGCTTTCTTAACCGTTGGAGGGTCGTTAGCCGAACCGGTAGGACAAGGACTATAATTCCCATTAAAAGTATAATGAAAATATAAAGTAACTAAAATTTTTATAAATTCTCATTCTTAGTTACTTTAGGAAAATGTGAATTTGGTGCTATCCCATGAAATTACACTTTGTACCTTAGGAAGTCGTTAGTGGAGCGTGTGTGGGTAACCGGCACACTAACATGGACAAGTAAGGGTGGAAAAGGGTGAGTTAATGTTTATCATAGATCGGTGGAGCGCACGTGGGTAACCAGCACATCTATTAGGTAATAAAGATTAAGGGTACCAAGTTAATTTGCATGGTTATTCACACCTTGTTTGTGATCCTCGGCATCCCAATCACAAACTTGAGAGGGCACAACCAAGATTTAAACATGCCATTGAAAAGTTCAATGATTCTCAAAAGAATCTAGGAGTTTCAATCCAATTAAAACCTAATAATTTATTTCATTTTTCATGGTGTTCAGCCATATGAGTTGTCAAGGTCGAAGCATTGATGTGAGTTCAAGAGAGACCGAGAAAGAAATCGTTCCAAATAAAAGAATTAAGAAACGTTTGTGCTTATTGATATGGAAGGTGGTATCATGAGCTCTCAGGAATTAAAAAAAATTATGTAGTTATACTAGCTTTGAACAATATGTGCTACAACTGGTGGAAGTGTTCGATCCAGGATTTCGAGAGGCAGCTGAATGGCACAAGAATGAGACGAGGGGATGTGCTAGAAAGGGGGAAAAGAAAAACAAGAATGTGGAGACTCACTAGGGTTTGGAAGTTTGACAAGAGTAGTAGTTTGTGAGGATTCATCAAAATGAATACTACTATTTTTCCATGCTTCAAATGCCTCCTCTACCCCATGACAATGCCTTACATGAATCTTTTCTATTTTTTTACAGATGTAGCAACTCATTGGATGGAGCAATCTTCTCAACATCATTAAACATTGAAGATACTTCGATCAATTTATGAAAGGACGAAGGCATACCTTCTTAAGTAGCACGACACGAACTCATGAATGGGGTTTGACGATATGCAATAGTTGTGACTTGAAAATTAAGGCCACATTCAAGAATGTGTTTGCCTAAGCTTGAGTGTATGCACTTGAGCTGGGGAGTTGATGAGCCACCAGGGGTGAACACCATCATTTGTGGACAATCAATGATGGTAACCTTATCCGATGAAGGCCACCAGAAGTCATATGTCCCCAAGAAGAAACCCACCAGCTCTAGATCCAAAAAAAAAGATGCCCCCACTGTAAGGTCCTCAATGCAAGGATCTTAACCAGTGATCAATCAAACAATCAAATAAAGTAAGAAATAATTAGAAGAAGAATAAGGATCAAGCTTGCACATGTTAATAACTGAAAAACGTCAAGTACAACTTGATAACTGTAAACTCAACTGACTGGCAACCACTCTGATAGACTCTGACAAGCTATATATATTAAGACTGACCGTAAACCTATTTATGGTCAGGCAGACCGTAAACATGTTTATGGTCACAATAGACCGTAAACATAGACATGACCATAAACACTCCAATGAACACAAACAAAAGCCCTATAGCATCTATAAATTCAGTTGCCTAGCCCAAACCACAAAATAAGACCTTTCAAATCCCCATTGGTTTGGAACTATCTTGACTTAGTCCTTTTCAACAAGAAGAACATTTGATTTACCGATTTCCCCGTTCCACATCCTTTTATTGACGATATTTGCAACCACAGAAGTATATACTTTAGCAGTTGGCTCAAAAATTTCTTCTGCAACCTTGATTTGATGAAGGTTCAACTGATGAATATCCCATCTCCCAAACTGAAACAAATATCTTTTGTCATATAATCGAATGCATCCATCTTAAATTTTTATGACAGTAGAGGCTGTAGTTTCATCAAAAACCCAGTAGAGCATGGGTGTCAATGATCCATCTGGATAATTCTGAAGCACAGTAACGTGTTTTATTTGACTAGTAGCAGGCCACATCACAGTTCAAATATGAAGTTTAGTTTTGGGATCAAGTACACTTGGGTATAGTTTGATGATTGACTCTGCAGTCTTCATCGAAGGGAAACCCTTTGCCACTTAATCTTCCAAAAAGAGCTTGAATTGTGTTGCCTTGGCATTTTGTGAAGGATTTGCAAAAGGAGCTTATGATAATGCTGTAAGATCAACCCTGGTCCATGAATGGAAATCATGAAAATCTTTATAGTATTCTGTGTTGCCACTCTTGCATCTCACGAGCCACATGTCTAGCGTATCATGAAAGCCCTATGAGACGATTCCTAACCTATCACCATATGTGTCTCTAAAATCCTTTTCTTGAAGGTCTGTGACGGTGATTTTTGGCTGAGTTCCAGGAGCATTTTGATATGAGCTACTTTTAAACAAGAGTTGACCTTTCTCAGCTTCTTTGGCCAATATGGGACGTTTCAAAGCTACGACATTTGGAGCTTGAACTGGTTCCACTTCAAAACGATCTACAACTCAATATGTTTGAATGGTTGGTGGCACAACCAGGGGAGATTAGGAAGGCAGATGTATCCTTGACTCATCAACTGAGGACTTAAACTTGTCACCTAGTTCCTCTTTCAATTTCTTCTTCAAATCAAAGTAACTGGAAGTGATGAGACCAAAGTGAGTCTGAAGATTGGAAATTTGCTTTGTCTTTAGTGATTTATCAGCTTCAAGATCATCAATTTGAATAATTAGTTGAGCATTGTTTGCCTCAAGATCAGCTATTCGAGTGGCGTGCTGGCTGATTACAAGATCTTTTTCAATAATCTTCTGGTTCATGACACCAATTTCTTTCCTATGCTCGGGCACAGACGGATCATCATCTCCAGAGTAGCTTTCTTCTAAAGATATACCTGTTGGATATATCATCTAAGTCCATAACTATATTTGGTATGTACTTGACCCGACCCGGCATGGTCCATTTGGGTTTTACTTCACCCGAACAATTTATGGATAATCTTTTGAGAATTGTACAAGTTATGATTTATTAATATATTCATATTATTTAATTAGTATTGATCTATAATTAATCTAGGATTAATTTAGAGATCAAAGATATTACTAATTAAATATGGGCTTCTATATTTATATAGTGTGGGCTAATGCTTATTTGGAATGGGCTAGGCTTGCATGGAAAGTCCGTGGATACTCCATGGAGCTTTAACCCATGGATCTCATGGAAATTAAGAGACATGGGTATTAGGGTTTACATGGATGTAACCCTAATCTACCACACTATATAAAGGAGGCTTTGGTTCTTGAAATCACACTAGTTGAAGTGAGTAAAGCAAGAGGGCCGATTTCAAGATAGTAGTGACTATTCTCTCAAAGTTCCAAGTTTGTGGTGATTTGTGATTTCCATTTGAGGCATCCACACTATTGGTGCTAGGCTATAAAACTCCAAGGAATCAACTACAACTACAAAGGTAAGTATTTCTACTAGCTTTATTTGAATCATGTTCCCCATGCCATGCTAGTTAGGATATGAACCTTGGAAAAATAATTATTTGCATGTATCTTAGACAAACATAGATCCAAGGTTTATTAGGGTTGCATGTACACTAAGGAAGTGTTAGAATCCTCGACTATCTTAGGGAATGTGGGATTGTCTCACAATTGACACCTCCGAGGACACCACAGTTGAATGGTGTAGCTGAGAGGCGTAATCGAACCTTGTTGGGTATGGTTCGTTCCATGATGAGTCGAGCTTCGCTACCAATATCATTTTGGGGGTATGCCTTAGAGACTGCCGCCCATATCCTTAATCTAGTCCCTAGAAAGAAAGTTGCCAAAACTCCTCACGAGATGTGGACTGGTAAAGTACCTAAACTAGACCACATCAAGATTTGGGGTTGCGAGGCTTTTTTGAGGCGTGAGACTCATGATAAGCTAGAACCCCGAAGCGAGAGGTGTATTTTCATCGGCTACCCACAAAGATCCTTTGGTTACCTCTTCTACAGACCTAGTGATAATGTGGTCTTTGTAGCAAGAAGAGGAGTCTTTTGTGAGAGAGAATTCATAAGCCAAGGAGAAAGTGGGAGGCAAATTGACCTTGAAGAACTCCAAGAGTCAAGTGGTGATGGAACTTCAAACCCTAGCCCTCAACTTGAGTAGGAAACTCCTGGTGAGCCAATTGACGAGTCTGTACCTCTGAGGCATTCCACGAGAGTTAGGAATGCACCTGAGCATTACTATGGTTTTCATATTACTGCGGAAGGTGAGACACTTATTAGTGATGAGACACTAGTAGGTCTGGATGAACCTAATAGTTACGCGGAAGCCATGGCAGGCCCCGAGTCTGCGAAATGGAAAGAGGCTATGGATAGCGAGATACAATCCATGTATGACAATCAAGTTTGGAACTTGGTTGAGAATGTACCAGGTCGTAAGACTGTAGGGTGCAAATGGATCTTCAAGAAGAAGACCGACATGGATGGTAATGTACACACTTATAAGGCACGACTGGATGCAAAAGGTTATTCTCAAATTCTGGGAGTTGATTATGATGAGACCTTTTCACCAGTGGCCAAGATAACGTCTATTAGGGTTCTGTTAGCCATTGCTACATTTCATGACTATGAAATATGGCAAATGGATGTCAAAACCGCTTTCCTTAATGGAAAGTTGGCTGAAGATGTTTACATGGTTCAACTAGAGGGTTTTGTCAGGACAGAGCACCCCAATAGAGTGTGTAAACTCGAGAAATCCATTTATGGATTGAAACAGGCACCTCGCAGATGGAATCTTTGCTTTGATGAGAAAGTCAAGGAATTTGGCTTTTCAAGGAGTGAAGATGAATCGTGTGTCTATATCAAGGCTAGTGGGAGCATAGTCAGCTTTTTGGTACTGTATGTGGATGACATACTACTCATAGAAAATGACATCCCAACCCTGTAGGAAGTAAAGTCCTGGCTTGGGAAGTGTTTCACTATGAAGGACCTTGGCGAAGCTGCCTATATCCTAGGGATAAGGATTTTGAGAAACAGGACTAAAAGACTAATTCGACATAGTCAAAGCACCTATCTGGACAAAGTGTTGAAAAGATTCAACATGCATAACTCCAAGAAAGGTGAGTTACCCATTCAAAGTAACGCCAGACTGAGTAAGACACAAAGCCCTAGTACTGAGGCTGAGATAGCAGAAATGAGTCGACTACCTTATGCTTCAGCTGTAGGATCGATCATGTATGCTATGATGTGTAATCGACCTGATGTAGCTTTTGCTTTGAGCATGGTTAGCAGGTATCAGGGGAACCCTGGCAAAGCACACTGGACTGCGGTAAAAAATATCCTCAAGTACCTGCGAAGGTCTAAGGCCCTTGGTGGGAGTGATAGATTGGGAGTTGTAGGGTACAGTGATGGTAGCTTCCAGACTGATAGGGATAATTTCCGCTCTCAATCGGGCTGGGTCTTTACCCTAAACGGAGGGGCAATTACTTGGAAAAGTTCCAAGCAGGAGACAGTGGCTGATTCCACTTGTGAATCAAAGTATATAGCAGCAAGCGAGGCAGCAAAGGAGGCTATATGGCTAAAGAACTTCATCGGAGACCTTGGAGTTGTGCCAGCTATAAAGGAGCCAATGGAGATTTTCTGTGACAGCAATAGTGCGGTTGCCTTAGCCAAGGAACCAAGGGATCATGGCAGATCCAGGCACATCGACAGAAAATATCATTTTATCAGACATCGCATAGAAGAAGGAATCCTCGTGGCAAAGAGGGTATCATCGGATGAGAGCCCAGCAGATCCCCTCACGAAGGGACTGAGTAGGGTTAAGCATCTCCAGCCTGCTCGGAGCATAGGGCTGAAAGATGATATAAGTTTTAGTAGTTAGATAAATTATGAAATTTGTAAAGTGTAATTGACATTAGATGATGAACAAAAGGTGTTTTATTTATGAATAAAGTGTTGCTATCTCTTGTCGATCGTTTACTATATTTCTTTTGCATGTTTTGACTTCCAGAATAATTATGTTTGGTATATCATATTATTCGAATCTCCACAGTCGGTCATACGTCGGAAGTAGGTATCAATCAAGACTGTCATGATTGGTTGCAGAGGTCTAAGGTGTTGGACATGGCTACAACAATCATGAGTGCTCATAAGTTCTGAGCATTGGACTCAACCCAGGCTCACTAGAATCACTTCATGGAATTTATCTCGAGTGATCGTGAGACGGTAATATCATATAAGTCTTCAAACCTAGAGATATGATTTGTTACTTACGAGTTGGTGATGCATTGATTGTACGAAAACGCATTGGTAACTCGATGTTATAAAACGTGCCTTTGTGTATAATTCAATGAGTGGTAGAACAAACATATGAGTCGAAGTTTATCTGTTCCTTCTTGGATTAGAAGCTGATATCTGGGCCCCTCGATGATTTTGTTTTGACCTATGTACCGGGCCCGGTCAGAACTAAATTGATGTGTTCAGTTAAGATCTATGTCAAACAAATCGGAAATCGGGAAACAAATGCTGGACAATAAGTAAGACGATGTTCCATGTATTTGTCCGGTTCATATCTAGAATAGAGGATTATATGATCACTTATCTAAAATGGCGCATTCTAGTTCAACAGAGTTTAAAGAGCTATGATTGTTGATCAGTTCCTAAAGTCATACTTGCAACTATAGTTATTAGACTTATCCAAGTGGGAGACTGTTGGATATAGTGTCTAAGTCCATAACTATATTTGGTATGTACTTGACCCGACCTGGCATGGTCCATTTGGGTTGAACTTCACCCGAACAATTTATGGATAATCTTTTGAGAATAGTACAAGTTATGATTTATTAACATATTATAAGTTCTGATATATTAATATAAGATCATATTATTTAATTAGTAATGATCTATAATTAATCTAGGATTAATTTAGAGATCAAAGATATTACTAATTAAATATGGGCCTCTATATTTATATAGTGTGGGCTAATGCTTATTTGGAATGGGCTAGGCTTGCATGGAGAGTCCATGGATACTCCATGGAGCTTTAACCCATGGATCTCATGTAAATGAAGAGACATGGGTATTAGGGTTTACATGGATGTAACCCTAATCCACCACACTATATAAAGGAGGCTTTGGTTCTTGAAATCACACTAGTTGAAGTGAGTAAAGCAAGAGGGCCGATTTCAAGATAGTAGTGACTATTCTCTCAAAGTTCCAAGTTTGTGGTGATTTTGTGATTTCCATTTGAGGCATCCACACTATTGGTTCTAGGCTCTAAAACTCCAAGGAATCAACTATAACTACAAAGGTAAGTATTTCTACTAGCTTTATTTGAATCATGTTCCCCATGCCATGCTAGTTAGGATATGAACCTTGGAAAAATAATTATTTGCATGTATCTTAGACAAACATAGATCCAAGGTTTATTAGGGTTGCATGTACACTTAGGAAGTGTTAGAATGCTCAAAACCCATCAATACCTTTACCATCAGAAGAAGGCATTGGACTTAGTTGCTGAACCATATGCATTGCCAGCCTCTCAGATGTAGCATCGTGTGAAGGCGTGGTAGGAGATGATCTCTGATCAGCTTATGAACCACCAACTTCATGAATTGAGCTTGGACCTTCTTGTGTTGGTACAGATGATGCAGAGGAAAAAGTAGTTGAAAAAGGAATTTCAAGTGCTTGAGCTTGTTTAGGAGTGAGCACTCCCGGCCTTGGATCATGTCTTCTTCTTTTCAAAGGAGGATGGTAGGTCAGAGTCGTAAGTGGATCACTTACGAGAGGCTCAGTGGTAGGAACAACATTATCAAGGGGAGGAATGCTTGATGATGTATCCACTAGAATTGAAGTATCTGCCATCTGAATTGAAGTAGGAGGCGTCGTCTCTCGAACATCTTTTTTCTCCCTTATCTCCGTTGCTTGATGAGCAACATCATCGATATTGTCGAAAAAATTGTCGAGTTCATCATTTGGCAAAAGGTTGTCATTAAATCCAAAATTCATAGGAATATCATCTTTGTCAAATCCCGATAAATCAATATTTTCAAGAGAAACATCTTCTCCTTCTTCAGTTTTAGTCAAAACCTCCATTGTTCCTTCACTATAGTCACTATTAACTCTCACAAATTGTAAATCATGTTCTTCGGCCACTATAGCACTAGGAGTGACCACATTCTCTTCATTATCAAAGATCAGAATCACATCATCTTCCAAAATGACATTTTCTTCAGAGGAGACACATTCTGATGATTCATGAGATTCTGAAGCCCCACTAGAGTCGGCGAACATACCAAACTTTTCAAGAGGATACTTTCCTTTAATGTTGAACTTTCCTTTCCTATTTTTCTTGATAAGAGCTACTGTGTTTGGTACAAGAGACTTCATGTCAAGAGTGTCTCTAGCCTTGATAATTTCCAGAAATTGTTCGTCAATAAACGCTTGAACAAATCTAGGATACAACATGAATTTCTCCCTGACCTTTCTGTTGGCATTGGCAGACAACTCTTCAAATATAAACCTTGAGAAGTTGAAGTCAATACTAGCAGCCAGAGCAATTATGGCTTGAGTGTTACGAGAGGAAATCTCATCAAATCCTAACTTTCTCCCAGATATGCAGCTCAGAAATACATGAGCAAGAATTCTCCAGGAGGGTGGAAGCAGCTTCTTGATTATTGGAGGAAAGTCACCTTCATAACCCATCTTGATCAAAACTATTTCAATATGTTTGGCCTCAATCTCAGTAGGAAAGGATGATTGATCATCAATCTTGAGAGCATCCCGGATGAACTGCTCAGTAATTATCACCTTGCACTTTTTGATTGTCGCTTGAATAGAAATCACACCATCATCTCCTTTCATCACTTTTGCAGAACTCCAAAATTCTTTTATCAACCCTTGAAGGATGGTTGGGTTTACAGTGAGTGCAGTAGCCAGGAAGCATTCCCTTAATCCATGCATCATTGATATAAACTCTGCATGAGAAGCACGAGGGTCAGCCAAGATGCTAGCCACATTGTGACTGTCTGCGAACTTCATGCTTGCCATCTTATGCTGCATAAACCAAGCCAAGTGAGAAAGACTTTGATTTAACAATTAAAATTTTGTTTTTTTATTGAAACAAATTAAATTTTCCTTGGAAATAAAAAAAAATAAATTTTATTGGTTAAGGACAAGTTTACGGTCAAAATAGCCAAGACTGTAAGCTCAGGACCGTAAGCTGAAGACTATAAGCTTGGTTGGACCGTAAGCCGACCGTAAGCCGATTTGGACCCTAAGTTGTTTTAGACCGTAAGTCGTTTTGGATCGTAAGCTCTGGTCTGACCGTAAACTCACTAACAATAAGATTTTCGAGGATTAAACCCTGAAAACTCAATGATTTGATGTGATATTAGCTTTGCTAGGATCATAATCATCATACCTTTGAGATACAACGATTAATTTCACAAAAAAATCACAAAAATTTTCAGAGATGTGAGAGACAAGGAGCAGTATATGGTTGAGTATGAAAAAGTGAAGGAGAAAGTGATTACGGAGGAGAACTCTTCCTTTTGTACTAGACCCATGCCCGAGCCCAGTACCCATGGGCTGTATCCAGATTTCATAAAAATGAAGCCCAAAACTCAAAATAATTTTAAAAATAAAACGTTTTGAGGACTAATAAAATAAAATAAAATGAATAAAAAATAAAATGATTTCTAACTAAAGGAAAATCTTAATTTTATCATCCTAAAAATAAAAAATAAAAAATAAAATTAAATGAAACTGAATAAATTTGAAAATTGAAACTAATTTCACCTTCACTACAATTAATAATAATTTTATGATGTAGGATCAAAGTTGTTAGACAACTTTTGTCCATTTATCGATACCTCCCCTTTCATGAATAGATCTGGTTGATCACTGGTATTATGGTCCACTTAAGCACGAAAAATTGTGACAAAATTTTGACATTCTATAAGTGACAAGACAATTTGATCCTATGTTCCTAGATAAACCTCCTAAGGACCATTCAGCTGACGACGACCAAGGATATTGTTGTCCACCTAAATTGACCAGCGCGATCTACAGACAACCTATAATTATTCGATTTTAGTTGTACTAGAACATGTTTGCCGCTTCCTAATATACCCCAATAATCAAGGACTTCCGAGATACTCCTTACTTTAGGTGAGCAGACAATTATTCAGAGAGATGATAGATTTAGAATGCATATGTTGTACACCCAGGTCAGATCTCTTCCAATCACGTAGAGGGTGAAACATATGACTGACTATAATTTTTAGAGGGATTGAGAAGTAGAATGGTACACATGCTGTGTACCAGGTCGGATTATTAATCATGCAAAGGAGACATCATATGGATAACAGACAGAAACAATAGCATAGATAGAAGATGCAGAGAGACAGAGTTGCATATGTTGCAGTCTAGGTCGTATCTCTCGATCACACAGAGGAGGCAACATATAACTAACAGTAAGAAAGAAAGAAAATAACTTTCTACAAACCTAATATATCAGAATTCCCCAGTCGCCCCATCAATACCAGAATTAAGGACATGCGTCAGTACATCAAGGAAAAATTAAACCACAGTTCTAGATACTGGTTCTTTTAATGTGACCGGTAGATTCCCATGTATATCTCCATGCTCAACCTACCCAAGCGACGTATTGTCAAACAAAATGGAACTATCTAGGTCAAGATTTATCAAGTCATTTGATTCCTTAAGTTCATTTATGCCTAGTCAAGTCCATAAATATCTTTCGTGCCTACCAGCACATCGAACACAGAGCCTAGACAATTCAGCTTTGGTACCTTACATAGATTCAGATTTTACACAGATTCAGATTGTCTATTATCACTTAGTTGATATCACTTCCCAAAACATCACCTACAGAAAGAAACTATCAGTAATAATTTTTGTTTTTATGAATTTTTAATGTTTTCGGATTTTTGAGTTTTTAATATTTTAGTTTGGTTTTTGCTTATTTCTCCCCCTAAATTTGTGCATGGGTGAGAATGAAAATAACATGCACAAATTTAAACTAACCTAACAAAAGTTTAATCCTCAAAACGAATCATTTTCAAAAATCCTACAAGCACATCAAATCGAGCTTTGTTAAACGGCTTTGTGAACAGATCCACCACATTATTAGAAGTGGGAACCTGCTCTAGCCAAATGAGCGATCGCTCATAACAATCTTTGATAAAATGAATTTTGATGTCAATGTGCTTGGTTTTTGAATGTTGGGTTGGATTTTTAGTAATCTGAATCGCAACCTCATTGTCACAAAAAATAGGGGTTTCTTGATAATTCAAACCGTAATCCAATAGCTGATGTTGGATTCATATGACTTGAGAGCAATAATCAGATGCAACAACATATTCTACTTATTCTGTTAAGGTTGAGACAGTGTGATGTTTCTTGCAATGCCATGACACCAGTCGGTCACCAAGGAATTGACACCCTCCCGAAGTTGATTTCTTGTCAAGCTCACAACCTCCATAATTACTGTCAACAAAGGCATATAAATCAAATTCAGAATTTTTTGGATACCAAAGACCCAATTTTGGGCTGCCTTTGAGATACCGAAAAATTCTTTTGACAGCAATAAGATGTGAAAGTTTAGGATTAGCCTGATAACGCGCGCATTGACAAACTGCAAACATGAAATCTGGTTGACTTGCAGTTAAATACATCAACGGACCGATCATCGATCTGTAGTGAGTTTGATCTACGGATTCGCCGTCAGTATCTGGAGTCAGCAGGGGTCTCTCTGCCATCGGTATCAGGGCAGGTTTTGCATCTCTAAACCCAAACTTCTCAAGCATATCCTCCATATACTTTGCTTGATGGAGCAGGATCTCGGTTGATCTTTGTTGGACTCGAAGCCCCAGAAAACATGGTCATTTCTCCCAATGAGCTCATCTCAAACCTTTTCGTCATAACACCTTCAAACTCTTTGCACAGCTACGGACACGTAGACCAGAAGATGATGTCGTCGACATAGATCTGCACCAGGATTTGATCCGCACCAACATGCTTTATGAACAAGGTTTGGTCGATTGTGCCTCACGAGTAGCGATGTTCGAGCAAATGCTTTGTGAGAGTCGCATACCAAGCTCTAAGAGCTTGATGCAATCTATACAAAGCCTTGTCTAAGTTATAGACATGGTTGGGAAACGTCGAGTTAATGAACCCTAGGGGTTGATCAACATAGATTTCTTCCTTCACCTTGCCATACATGAAATTTGTCTTGACGTCCATATGATATACTGTGAAGTTCATGTAGGAAGCATATGCAAGGAAGATACGGATAGCCTCCAGGCGAGCCACCGGAGCATAGACTTTAGTGTAATCAAGGCCCTCGATCTGTCTGAACCCATGAACAACCAACCTAGCCTTATTTCGTACAATTATCCCTGAATCATCTTGCTTATTATGAAAGATCCAACGTGTGTCAAGAGACTTCTTGCCCTTAGGTAACTCAACCAACATCCAAACCCCGAGCTTTTCAAATTGATTCAGCTCTCATGCATAGCATCTACCTAGCTGGGCTCATTCAAATCCATTTCTACATTCTTTGGCTCAATTTGAGAGATAATGTAAGAATAGACACATGTATTTACATCTCCACTCTGACTTCTTGTTTTCACACCATTACCCAGCTGGCCAATGACATTTTCGATCGGATGATCGCGTTGAATTCTGGAGGGGATCTCCTAGCTGATATCATTGAGTGAAACGGGAAGATTATGAATGTTGATAGCTCCATCATTTGCTGAGGAATCCACTGCAGATGAATTAGTATCATTAGTTGGATTTGACACAAACTCATTAGCAATTTGTTCAGGAAAGAGTAGTTCCATAAGTGTTTGAGTTACAGCGGAAGCATCTCTGGTCATGAACTCTCTTTCAATAGGAGTAAGAGGTGTAGCATCAACATCTGGAGCAATTTGTTGACTTGAAGATTCTGGAGAAGCAATTTGAACAGATGACTCCACTGAAGGATTAATAGAAGAAACCATTGGCGGTTTGTAAACAACCTCTGCATCTTCATCTTCAATTACTTTCTTCGAGCCAGAAGTAGAACCAGATAGGTCGTCATATGACACACAAGAAGATTTGAATAATGATGTGTAATCAGACAACCAATCAGGAGCCACTCTAGCATCCGTTTCATTCTCCTCCAACCAGCACACATCAAAGGATTCCACAATTTGCTTTGTCTTCTTGTTATAGACCCTATATGCAGTGCGAGCAACATACCCCACAAAATAATAGTAGTAAGCTTTGGTATTAAATTTAGGGTTGGACTCCAGGTGAAGAAGGGTGCAAGGGCAACCAAATACGCGGAAGTGGCTGACTGATGGCTTGTGTCCATATAAAATTTCATATAAAGTCTTCATCTGAACTTTGTTGATGAAGACATGATTTTGAACATAGCATGCAGTGTTGATCGCCTCAGCCCAAAAGAAGACAGGAAGCTTGGAATCACAAAGCATCATCCTTGCAACATCTTGCATCATTCGATTTCTCCGCTCAACAACACCATTTTGTTGGGGTGTGCGAACGGAACTATATTGACGCACAATTCCCTTTCTGCGCAAAATTGGTCAAGAAATGCATTCTTGAATTCTGTTCCATTATCAGTTCGTAGCGCCTTCACCCGGTGGTTTGTATGATTCTCAATCATCACAATAAACTTCTTAATCAGATCAACAATCCCGACTTTGTTGGATAAGAAGAAGACCCATGTAAAACGCAAGAAATCATCTATCACAACCATACAATATGAATTTCTTTTGATGCTTAGGACATTGACCGGACCAAATAAGTCCATGTGTAACAATTGGAGCACTTGACTAATTGAATTAACCTATTTTGGCAGATGTGGTTTTCGATGATGTTTACCCTGGGAACATGACACACATTTCTCAAAAGTTATGAAGTATCTAACTGGAAGACCACAGACCATTTCGTTTTTTGCAGGACGATTCAGGTTCTTTGCATTGGCATACCCGAGTCTTCGATGCCACAACATAGCATTTTGTTCGGAGACCTTTGAAAAGAGGCAAGTGACTTGATCAGGGATGTTGCTATTCATGTCAATTATGTAGGCATTTCCATCCCGCTTTGATTTAACAAGAATCCATTCTTCTGGGATGACAATGCCAGGCTTTAAGATCAGACATTCCTTATCAGTGAAGTGGGTTGAATAACCTTTGTCGCATATCTGAGAGACGCTCAACAAGCTATGTTTTAACTCGGGAGCATAGTTAATGTTCTCGAAACTTAGCACTTCATTAGACGCGGTTCCTTTCTGAGTGATCTTACCACCTTCTCTCCCCGCAAAGGAAAGAAAACCCCCCATTTAAAGTCTGAATTTTGTTCAACTAGGTGATGTCTGCTGTCATATGCCGGGAACAGCCGCTGTCGACATACCAAGGTCTGGTGACATTCCTCCGCAACTGTCCCTACAAAATGAGCGGAATTATTGAGATTTGGGGACACAGGTCATTACAACCCTGGGTTTACCCTTGACAAATCACAAATTTATCTTTTGAGAATTTTGTTTTTCAATTTTCACTTCAAGCACTTTTAGGGGTTGATGATGCTTGGCTGGAAACAAATTTGGGCACCTATTGAAATTTAGGTGTTTGAAAAGACACAGGTGATTTTGAAATGTTTTTCTTTTCCTTTTGCCCTGGGCATCTAGAGTTTTGACCATTACTGGTTGAACATCCAGATCCTTCTTTTGACGAAACCGATCTCGGCTTAACTTTGTTCGATTTTGGCAAATTATTTGTGATTTTATATTTAAAAACCTGTCTGTTTGGTTGAAAAACTGCCCTTTTCGTGTTATTATTTGCCTTCCATTCATCATCTCGAGGACGAAATCTCGAGGACTTTCTTGTTAAACACCTTCCACGAGATTCGTTCTCTCATCTTGGGGACAAGAAATGCACAAATGCTCGATTTAAGCAATTTCGAGCAATATGTCCTGCAGTACCACAATTAAAGCAGATTTGCTTATTATTACAAGACTTGGTACCACTCTTATCAGATTTCAGGATTTTGTTATCTTTTCTAACATTTCCATATTTGCAAGCGCAATTATTAGACTGTGTGTTAAATGTAGAAGATGTAAATGCACTCGAATCTGATTTTGCAAATTTTCCAAGAACAACATCACAATTTTCAAAAACATTAGTCTGAGACATCACATCATCACACACAAAATCATCTGTTTTAGAATTTGACACAGACTCATCACGCATTTGAACACCAAACTAAGACACTAAATTATTTGACTCAAACTTCTCAACCTCTTGCCCCCCCTGGATTACTGACATATCTGCAACTAAAGTAGAAATGTTAGTGTCCAAAATCCTATCACTAGACCCTGTTGCTTGTTTAGTTGTAGGTTTCCCATAGACGATATAAGGTTCTCTGTCACTCACTTCTCGAGTCAGAGGAATAGTAGTGTAATTGTGATTAAATGGATGAGGGACACTCTCATATCCTATTCCTACTTGTCTTTGGTCCTTCTACTGCATTTGTTCCTCAATTATTTTTGCAACCCTTTCACTTGACACATCGTATTTTTTAAAATTAAAATCAGCATTTTCAAAACGAATTTTCAATGTGTCAAGTTCAGCGGTTACAACAACAAGTTTTCATTTAATATGATCATAATTCTCACACTTGTTGTAATCTTCATGCAATTTCTTGAAGTCTTTTATTTTGTTCTCTAATTGAGTTTTCAGAGGTTTCTGAATTTTCCTAAGAGTATAGCCTTCATACTTAAGGTCCTCATTCTCTCTCTTAATTATCTCAATTTGGTCACGTAAAAATTGAACAGTTTTAATACAAGATTGAGAGCAACCTATTTCATTGACCTCTGGTTTAGCAGACTTTGGTGTGGACTGAACCATAAATGCAAATTGAAGATTCATCATTTCCGCCTCAGGATCCGTTTCAGCTTCCTTTTCCACACCATCATTGATCTGGGCAAAATGAGCATTTTCAGGGCTTGAAATTGATCTTCCCAATCAAATGATTGAGCCACCATAGAAAGATTTGTTATCTGATTGTTGACAGTTGATCCCCTATTGTTATTTACCGGCACTAAAGTTCGTTCAATATTTTCTCTTCTATCTGGTTTTGGACATTCTCTAGTGAAATGTCCAGGTTCATGACAATTATAGCACCGTAGTTTTCCCTTATTAAATCCCACCTTCTTGTCAAAATTCATTCCCCAGTTGTTCTTTCTAGTTTTCTTTGCAAACTGTTTTGCTCTAAATACTGCCATTGCCATTTGCCACGTGATATCCATTTCTTCAACATCTTCTGGATGGATTTGATCCAAATCAACAAACGACAATTGAGGGGAAAGTTCTCCAGCTACAAACACATTATAACAATTCACAAGTCCAATAGCAAGGGCCAGATTTTCACCATTTTATTTAGATGTCGGAGCTTGAGGAGTATTTCCAGGAGTCTGAATAGATGCAATTGAAGATTAACCAGCTTGTTGAAAAGAAGTTGGAGTTTGAGAAACTTGAACGTCTTGCATATATGGAATAACATATGATGTGGGCTCATGAGCAGGGAAGGGCTGAACTTGAGGAGTAGCGAAAGATGAAAAAACATTGTCGGATTGAATGCCAAGATTAGCAGAAGAATATGAATTGACGTTCAGATCTTTAGTCTTCTTTATTACAAATACATTCATATCCCAAGACTTTGGCAACGAATTCAACAATTTCTTATTGATTTCAGATTTTGTAACCAGAACGCCATCAGAACTCATCTCAGTGGTGAGAGTGATGAACCTTTGCAGTTGAGTTTCAAGAGATTCCCCCAAGACATAATTGAACATGTTGAACTTTTGTCTTAACATGTCTTGACGACTTCGCTTCATATCTTCATTCCCTTCATATACTTCAATTAACGCTTCCCATAACGCTTTTGCAGAAGTGTACTCACGAAAACCCTGTGCAATTTCTGGGGACAGAGCCATGGTAAGAGTGGCAAGTGCCTTTTCTTGTTCTTCAACTCTTTCAAAAACATCATCAATATAGTTTTCAACTTGCTTGTCTGTAGTAGTTCCATCTTCAAGTGTTGCGGTGATGCGAATTGGTCCTCTCAAGATGCTTCTCCAAAATTTAAAATCTTTCATCTTAATGTATTTTTCAATGCGATACTTCCACTCAGGAAAACCTTCAGCGGATAACAATCTAGGAATAGGTGAGATGGTACCCATGATGTCATCCACTTCATGATGAGCAGACATAGTTTGAGATTCCATTTTTTTGTTTTTGATTTTGTTGTTTGGTTTGTGTTTTTTTTTTTTTTAATTAAGACTCTTAAAAAAACTTTAATCAAAAGGCTAGATTACGGTTGAAAAACTTTTGACCATAAACACAGTTTACGGTCGAGAATACAGTTTGGGAGTACGGTTGAGAGAATACGGTTGGGTGGGTTTACGGTCTAAGAATATGGTTGGTGTTTACGATTGATGAAGATTGTCTGTATACGGTTTCTAAAGATTGGTTGTATACGGTTTCTGAAGATCTTGAGATTATGGTCGAAGTAGAGTTCACGGATCTAACTAATTTGACCGTAAACACCCAGATTTCGATGAAAACACAAAATTTTCAGTTGATTTAATTCCCCACGCTATGAAAACACCAAAGAAAGCTTCAAATGCAGATGAACACAAACCTAGTGAGACCGTAAACGTGAAAAAGAAGTGAATTGACATCGGTTCGAGCTCTAATACCAATTGTAAGGTCCTCAATGCAAGGATCTTAACTATTGATCAATTAAACAATCAAATAAAGTAAGAAATGAGTAGAAAAAGAATAAGGATCAAGCTTGCACACGTTAATAACTGAAAAACGTCAAGTACAACTTGATGACCGTAAACTCAACTGACTGACAACCACTCTGACAGACTCTGACAAGCTATAAATATATTAAGACTAACCGTAAACCTATCTATGGTCAGGTAGACCGTAAACAGGTTTATGGTCACAACATACCGTAAACAAAAACCTGACCATAACCACTCCAATCAACATAAACAAAAGCCCTGTAGCATCTATACATTCAGTTGCCTAGCCCAAACCACAAAATAAGACTTTTCACCCACAAGAGCTTTTGAACTATTCCATGTTGTTGTAGTCCACCTTAAAAATGGAGCAATTTTCCTTTTAAGATACGCTGTTGTTTTAGCTTCTGGTGGAGATGCACACATGACATCCATCAATATTCTAGCATGTGATGAAAATCATGAAATGAATGTTAACATTAAGGTTTGTGCATCTATGGTGATGGCAGATTTGGTTATCAGATGCGCCAAGAAATATGATTAAGAATGTGTTGCTCAAGATGATTAGGGTTGGTCCTCAAGTGGTGATGATTCAAGAGTATCAATGAGATTTTCCAAGTAGATACTCACAGTGAAGGTGGCATACCTTGAATCAGAATGAAATACTCACGATGTGCCACACCAGGTGTGTATATGACGCTCCTGGAGTTCTGTTAGGGTGATCACTTGATGTAAACCAAGTTCACAAGCAATGATCCATAAACATATATAGTTACACGATCAAGTACATGAATCAAAGATCAATCACCAACCTAACAACTAGTATTAAATGGAATCATGATGCTCATAAACAAACACAAAAAAAAAACTTGTAGACAAGGTTCAAAAGTAATGATCCAAAAGAAATAAAGGTATCAAATGGATCATTTCAAGAATTGATGGTGCACCTGAATAAACAATAGGAGATGGCTGATTAGGGTTGGATGACGCTTCAAATACAAAGTCATGAGGAACCAAAAAAAAATCTGATCAGGTGAGAAACAGTAAAAACTAATAAAAAAAATGATCACTGATGGTCATACCCAATAATAAAAAAATGTAAAACGTGAAGCTCTTGAGCAAACTCGAGAGGGATAGAAATATCGCCAGAACGTATACAGGGCAGAAGGTGCTCCAAAAACAACTAATGTTGATAAAGGATGGCGCAACTCATACACAATAAAAAAACGTTTCAGAATATGATCATCACTAAACAAAAAAACATGATGACGCAAGTAGTTTATGTTTAATATTGGCTGTGATATTGCTCCAAAGATTTTGCAAGTGTGGACCATGTAGGGCGTACCAATGTGATCTTGATATTGCACTAAGATGATCTCGATATCATTATGTTTGCAAAGAATAGTTGATCACGAGATAGTGATCACAACCAGAAGTTGCACCAACACTTTGACAAAGTGAGAGTTGCGCCAATAAGTGTTATGGTCTACGGATTAGGGTTGGCGCAAGTCATGAGTGAAGGAGATCAATACCAGATGTGCCAAAAAGAAATCATTGCGCCAAGGAGTTGATCCAAATTGCACGAAAAGTGAAGATGGAGATCAGATGGCGCACACTTGGTGATGTTGTGCCAAGTGTCTGAATCGAGATCAGATGTTGCGCCAAAAAAAAGATGAGTGTGGCTCAAGGAAAATCGGTGCAAGATGTATCATGGGTAAGGCTAAGATGCACTAAAAAAATTATGTTGCTACAAAAAAAGAACGTGATGCTCCAAATGATGTTGTGTCAAAAAAAAACATAAACTATGTTGCACCACTAGTAGTCTTGTACGAGGGAGGAATTTTGCGAAAGGAGATATTGATCTTGATGTTACTCCAAGTTGTATCGGGTAGGAGGAGTTGTGCCAAACACTACTACAAAAGCAGCCTTTTACGACATGCAATGCGTGTCGTAAAACGCTCAGACGACACACAAATGCGTGTCAAGGAAGGCCCTGTCATAATGAAAGATGACACACTTTTACACGTCGTGTATTTACGACGCGCATTTACAACACGTAGTTACGACACGCATTTACGACGCTCACTTATGAAACGCAATGTGTATAAAGGAAGACCTTGTCACAAAGGAAGACGACACGCATTTGCATGTCATAAACTTACGACGCGCGTTTAGGACACGCATTGCGTATCATTAAAGTGCCTATCATAAATGAAGATGACACACATTTGAATGTCATAAACTTCAACAACCATTTACGATATACATTTACGACGCGTCTTTACGATACTCGTTTGTGCATAATACAAAAATATGGAAACAAATATATATCAAAACAATAAATGTCATCCAATAACATCATGTCAAAAAATTGTCACACATTGGTATTAAGGGGATCTGATTGTACATTGTTATTAAGAGGTTTTCCCTAACTATATAACCTAATACTACATTGATATTAAGGGACACCTTGTTTCTACTTCTTATTGTTGTGATTCTGTTCCTACATGATACTTGTTTTCATCAACACAAGCAAGTGTGGTCAGTGAAACTCTATACCACTCCCATGGTGCATCCCTTTATTGAAGGATTGGGCACTCCAATCCACTTCCCTTGAGAACATTCCACCATTAATCATAATCAGAATAACAAAAAACAATCAGAAAAGGTAAGATGAAAAACAAAATCAAAGATATAGTTATGTCAAATTCAGAAAGTAATTACCCTAGCTGCATTTGTTCTATTTGTTTTCCCACTCCAATCCACTTCCCTAGCTGCATGTGCTGTCAAACTCCATCTAATTGTCCTTGCACAACCGAAAAACCAAACATGACTATCAAAGATATAATTATGTCAATTTCAGAAGAAAAAAATACCCACATGACCATTTATAGATTCTATATCTATTCGTAGTCGTCTGGTATTTCAGCAAACATGTATTACCTTTGAGGATGAAAACATTAAGGTTGGATCCATGGAATCTAGAAATCAAAATTTCTACTTATGAGCGAAATAAAAAAAAAATAGAAATTGAAGCGTAATGATGATCTCTTACCTGTTGTAGCATCCACATAATACTCCCACATCCATTTCATAGAACATTTTGTACACAATTTCATTTGACCACCATGTCCAACATCCAAACAATTACAACTCATTTAGTTACAT
The DNA here is from genome assembly GCF_002870075.4 of Lactuca sativa. Classification (NCBI taxonomy): domain Eukaryota; kingdom Viridiplantae; phylum Streptophyta; class Magnoliopsida; order Asterales; family Asteraceae; genus Lactuca; species Lactuca sativa. The sequence continues at coordinate 352,697,488 of NC_056626.2, forward strand.
CCAATAGATATTATCATAAGTGTGTAACGCAAAGGTATTAGAAATCTTCATCTCTAATAAAAGAATCCTTCTTAGGCCAAATGGCATCTTTCTACATCAATCATTCTTCCACGTGGCATTTTTCTAGACCTCCACAATTTCGTTTTCCTGCCCAAAGTATTCACGCTTTATAATCTAAAAAATATCAAATTTGAAATCCAGTTTCTTATCTAAATGATTTTCGTTTTCTATTCAATAATCTAATCCATGATTTTTTGGGATACATATCAATTGTACCAAATTAATTTAGGCAACAACTCATTCAATTCGATGTATTCCACTAGAAATCAGCAATTTTTCACCAAATTTAAAATCGATTACTATATATATTCCTTTGGCAACTCATGTCTTTCATATACACTTCAATGACGCAATTTTTTTGAAGAATTTGTGTTTCTTTCTGCATGAAATTATGGATTTGAAGACAATCAATCGGTATGTTCTTTTAATTTTTATATTCTGGTAAGATTTCATGATTCCCGGTTTTCATTTATCCTTTGATTTCATAGTTTATGGGTTCGATTACAATGATTAGCTTTGAAATTAATTTCAAATTTCCTATATTCTTGACAAATCAAAATATTTTTGAAATTGGACATGGTACCAACGAACTGGTGTAAGGGATAAGGCTCTGTTCTGGACATATATAGGTTTAAAAAAAGAAGTCGATCCAAATGGACCTTTTGATTGTTGGTTGTTTTAGGTTTGCTAGATTCTTTTTCCTCCTTCTATTTAACTTTTTTTTTAGTGGGGAATTGAAAAGAGTTTTTCTTACTGGCAATGATTTCTCCTATGGGTTGAATAATATATTATTTTGAAGGGAGTTGATGCTATCTAGAAGACTTTCCGAAGAAAAAGATGATAAATATTATGAAATCTTAATGGTACAAATTGACCAATTTCTTATTTGAATTGTACACGTTTTTAATGGAAAACGAGGAATTAGTCCGAAATTGTTTCATTTTGGGTTTTTAAATAAAGAATATATCAACAATTACTTACCGATTCCATATATATATATATATATATATATATATATATATATATATATATATATATATATATATATATATATATATATATATATATATATATATATATATATATTGTTTATCTTTTTTCCGAATAGAGTGAGTAGCAATAACATGAATTATTAATAACTTTTCTTTGTAGCAGTTTCTTTAATGATCATTTTTTTCATATTGATACTTTATGCATATATTCCCACTATTTGTAACATATGCAGACAATAGAAATGTACTTTTAGAATTAAAAATCACTAAAGCTTTTTATTTACAATCTTCTTTTTTGTTTAATGAGCTTTTCATTTTTGGAACTTAAAAATCAGTAATTATCTACATCTATCTATGATGCCATTTGACAAATAAAAGCATCATACTTTCAATAGCTTTATGGTCTTTTATTTAAAAAAAACTGAAAGTTAAAACAACTTTTTTCTGTTTTATATTTGTGCATATAAACTGTATGACTATAGTGAACATATTTTCTAAAGTTTATGATTAAAATGCTATTAAAATAATATAGACAAGTTTTTTCAGTATACTTCTGCATTTTGTTTCCTCTTTCTCTACAACCAACATACACGATAGTATTTGAATTGTGTACTGCAAAATGAAAGGTAAACAGTGAATATAACTAAAGGAAACAATTTAACTATTTATAATTTAAATATGTGATTGTATAAATACCTTGGATAATAAATGTTTTCCCACAACCAAATGCACCAGGAATGACACATGTCCCACCAAGAACTAAGGGGAAAATAGCATTGAAAACACACTAATACAAAAAAAAAGGTGATTAGATAATAAAGGGGTATAATGGTCAATGCTGTAAATTTATATTAAAGATACATGTCTAGGGCAAGGTGTACATGACCTGCAAATAAGAATTTAATAAATATAAGAAATATATACTTAAAACTTGATTATGTTGATCATTTTCTTAGAAAAAGAAATGTAAAAACCTAAAGCATGGTGAATTTCGTTTTGACATCTTGCAATCCAAGTTAGGAAAAAATGTCCTTAATAAATAATAAATAATATATAATATTATAAGAAATATCATCTTTTTTATAATGGAAAAAGGGTTTAGAGAAAAATCTTCAATTAGCATTGACTAGGTGATGCAATATATGTTACTTTTCCTATTCCATCATGAGATAGACCAATGACATGTTTCAGTAAATTGTTCTCAAACACACTCTGCATAAAAACAACAAGATAATTTCACACAATTCATCACCATTTAATATATTTTGAAAATAAATCAAACAAGAAAACTTTTTAATTTTAGAAATAATCGTGGATCTTATTATTTACAACATATTTCTGTTTGGTCAATTTAACAAAAAGATATTATTATAAATTAATACCAAATCTTTCCATGAATATATTACTTTTTATTTTTAACTGAAATTTATTTTTTTATTTATTGCAAGTTTTTTACCAACAATGTTTTTTCCATTCATAACTATTTTATACAATATACTTTATATTTGTTTATGCATATTCAAATAAGAATTGCATTTTTATGATTAATGATTAACCAGGTTGAGTTTTTTTCCAGACTATTCAATCTTATGTTTCATTATATAACAATATCATTTTTTATTAATATTCATTATATAACATTATCATTTCTTTTCATTACTCTACACGTAAATAATGTAGTTCGTATCTTCAAACCATTTTCTATATTAATTTAATCAACAGTTATATCTATCATTTTAAGTTAATAAATGTTTGAAAATTGTTTATTAATGATTATGTTTTTGAAGTATCAATATTCTTTTATTTTGCTAACCGTGGTTTCCACGGGTTATAACCTAGTACTCATTATAACGAGCATAGATGTAATTCTAGTTTGTAATCTTTAATGATTTGGAGGTCTTGCATTTCCATTGCGGTATTTTAGCCTTTATAACTTGGCATGCTATATCTCCAAAAATTATGAGTTGTCAATTTAAATAAACTATTTTTTTTCCTCTTTAACACAAATAAGTTCCAAATTTTTACTTTTCATATGGATCGACATCATCACAGCATAGTAGAAGATGATAACTTAAACCCCGAATATGTAGCCAAGCACACCCAAGAACAAATCCATTTAAAACTATAAAATTACTAATCCCACATGTGACCCTACCACTCTTAACAAAGCAACTTGCAGTTAGTTTACTAAAAAGAAGTCAAAACATAAAAACTGATGATCTTTTCATGCCGACATTTGTATTCATGGTGGAATATAAAATATATATTTTTTCCATTTTAAGAAATTTCATAATTGGTGTTAGTCAATGTTTGACCAGGTTTACAAGAGGGCAAGAGCACGTGGGTGACTGGAACGTTAGAATAGGGACGTTGCTATTTTATCTCTTTTTCTGTTAATTAGCACTATTTATTAGTTGTAGTTCAGCAAATCATTCATCAGTCGAAAATTCATTGTATAGCACCTTAATCATTAGGCTGCTAGTATTCTTCAGTCAATAAAGTAATCGTTCGGCTGCCATTTCCAGTTTTACCCCTGTACCCCTGTTCTTGTTTATTGCTATATTGCTTGATCGCCAACATTTGGTATCAGAGCAAACAGATCCTGATCAATTGTATCCCCAAGTACCCTCGATTCAACAAGATGACAACCCCATCTTCATCCAATCAGTCCAAGGATAGCCCCTTCACCCTACAGTGCCCAATGTTAACTTCACTAAATTACAACACCTGGTCAATTAAGATGGAAGCCATCATGGATGCCCATGGGTTATGGGATGCCATAGAGCCACCAACCGGAGTGGTTGTGGATGAGAAGAAGAGCAAGCAGGCTCGAGCTTTCATCTTTCAATATATACCAGAGGAGATTCTTGCACATGCAGCCAAGAAGAAGACAGCCAAAGAGGTTTGGGACTCTCTAAAGTCACGGTATGTGGGTGCAGAGAGGGTCTAAAAGGCAAGGTTGCGGGTACTAAAGAGTGAATTCGAAGCACTCCAAATGAAGGAAACAGAGACCATAGATGAGTATGCAGGAAAAATCTCAGCCATGATTTCAAAATTTGGGAGTGCAGGGGCAATATTGGAAGATGAAGAATTGGTGAGAAAGTTGTTCGATACAGTCCCATAAAGGTTTATTAACCTGGTAGCATCAAATTGAGCAAAGTTGTGACATGGAATCAATGCCATTTGAAGAAGCAATTGGGCATTTGAAAGCATATGAAGACAGGCTCCGACTCCGGAAGGCAAGCACACAGGCTGATAATGCCCTGCTACTTGCCAAGGCAGAAGGCTCATCAACCCACCGGAGTCCAGGCAAACAAAACTTAGTAGGTGGTCGAGGAAGGGGCGGAAATAACAACCGGGGTGGAAGAGGCAGCACACGAGGACGAGGTTCGTCTCGTGGCAGAGGTGGTCGCTGGGGAGGTGACTCACGACAGGAGACAAACATTGTCAACAAAAAACCACGAGACAAGAGCAACATTAGATGTTATGAATGCCAAGAGCTTGGTCATTATGCATCGGAGTGCAAGGCAAAGAAGCAACAAGACCAAGAAGTTAACTTGGCTGCTGATGAAGAAGAACCAACTATATTGTTGACTGTTTGTGGTGAAAAGAATACCGAGGTGGTCCTTTTGAATGAAGAAAAATTCTATCCGAGTCAAATCAAGGAGAGCAATGAAGAGAACATATGGTATCTAGACAATGGAGCTAGTAACCATATGACTGGATGCAGGGGCTTATTTGCAGAACTAGATGAGAAAGTAACGGGGCAGGTTGGATTCGGAGATGGGTCCAGGGTTCCAATCAAAGGAAAAGGTGCTCTTCTGTTTGATTGCAAGAATGGTGACCAATTTGTCATCCCAGACGTGTATTATATTCCTGCTCTACACAGTAATATAATAAGTCTAGGACAAATGACTGAAGAAGGGTATGACATAGGGATGAAGAAGGAGTTCTTGAGAATGTATGATGAAGCAGGAAGCTTAGTTATGAAGGTGCAGAGATCCAAGAACAGACTTTATAAGATAAAGCTTACACCTGGAAAGCCTATATGCTTGGCCATGAGTATAGAGGATGACTCATGGTTATGGCATGCACGTATGGGTCACACAAACTTCAAACTACTTGAAGAGATGACACGTAAGGATATGGTGACAGGTATGTCCCAATTGACTCACCCATCACAAGTGTGTGAAGGCTGTATGGTAGGAAAGCAGGCGAGACAGAGCTTCCCAAAGGTGACCCAGTGGAGAGCAAAAGACCCACTCCAGTTGTTGCACGCGGATCTCTGTGGGGCAATTACATCTGCAACAAAACGAGGTAATCTATACTTCCTGCTGATTGTTGATGATTACTCACGCTACATGTGGGTCTATTTGATCAAAACCAAAGACGAGGCGTTCAACATGTTCCAGAAGTTCAAGTCACGAGTTGAAGGAGAGAGTGAGTATAAGATCAAGGCATTGCGAACTGACCGGGGAGGCGAATTTAATTCCGCCCAGTTCGCCAATTTTTGTGAACACGCTGGAATACGCAGGCAATTGACGACTCCACACACGCCTCAACAAAATGGCGTTGTGGAGAGGCGCAATCGAACAATTCTAGAAATGACTCGATCATCGCTCAAGACCATGAAACTACCGGATCAATTTTGGGGCGAGGCGGTACGACACTCGGTATACCTTCAGAACAGAATCGGAACGAAGGCTCTGAAAAACGTAACTCCATACAAGGCCTGGAAGGGGTCCAAGCCATCCTTAGCACACCTGAAGGTCTTTGGGTGTGTAGGGTTCGTCAGGAAATTGCGAGGTCTAACAAAATTAAGCGATCGGAGTGAGGCTATGGTGTATTTGGGATCTGAAGAAGGAACTAAGGGATATCGTATGTACAATCCCAGTAGTCGACGTATTGTAATAGCCAGAGATGTGATGTTTAACGAAGCAAAACCTTGGGCTTGGAATGACGAGTCAATGGGGGAGCCTCTTACGACTCCTTATTGGACTAACGATATTGTATCAGTTTTGGAAGCCCAATCCCAACCAGCCCAAGTAATTGATCCAACAGATAATGTGAGTGAAGACCCACTAACGCCGGTACGTGGTGACTCCCACCCAGACTACGACACTCACAGTTCCCTGCTTGGAGACATACCACAACATAGCACACAAAGATTGGAGTCGCGATCAACACCACCAGGTCAAGCATCAGCGGAAACTGGGTTTGTAGCCTCGTATGACGACACACCAGCGAAAGGGTTTCGATCTCTCAATGAGATTTACGAAAACACAAGAAGATTGGACGAGGCTGAAATACAAGAATTGTATGAGAAGAACCAGGAGCTACTGTTGATTGATGATGAGCCTACGTCCTATGAAGAAGCAGTGACTGAAAGAGCTTGGAAGCAGGCCATGAAATTGGAATTGGAGTCAATTGAAAGGAACAAAACCTGGTCCCTAGCCAAATTGCCCCCAAATCGCAAGGCAATAGGGCTAAAATGGGTATTTAAATTAAAAAAGAGTGCAGCTGGAGAAGTAATCAAGTATAAGGCTCGCTTGGTCGCCAAGGGTTATGTTCAAGAAAGGGGTGTTGATTTTGATGAAGCATTCGCACCAGTCGCCAGATTAGAGACGATAAGACTAATTCTCTCAATAGCTACAAAGGAGAATTAGCAGGTACATCACCTGGATGTTAAGTCAGCTTTCCTTCATGGCAATCTTAAGGAAGAAGTCTATGTAACTCAGCCCCCTGGGTTCACGGTTAAAGGGAAGGAAGTTTGGGTGTATCGTCTTCATAAGGCCTTGTACGGGCTACGACAGGCGCCAAGGGCATGGAACATAAAACTCGACCAATCACTCAAGTCACTTGGATTCACTAGATGTGCTCAAGAGCAAGCAGTCTACAAGGTACACAAATCCATCCTGGTTCTCATAGTTGGAGTCTATGTAGATGATCTTATTGTCACTGGGTCGAGTGAAAAGGGAATCCAAGAGTTCAAAACAAGAATGAAAAGAGTATTTGACATGAGTGATCTGGGATTATTATCATATTATTTGGGAATTGAAGTATTACAGGGGAAGGATGGTATAATGCTCACACAAAAAGGGTATGCTGAAAAGATCCTAAAGGTTTCAGGCATGGAAGGCTGCAACAGTTCTCAATATCCAATGGAGCCAAAACTCCAGTTAACCAAAGATGAAGATGGTGAACCAGTAAATGCAACCATGTACAGGAGGCTTGTTGGGAGTTTGAGATACCTTGTCCACACAAGACCAGACCTTAATTACAGTGTTGGAGTGGTGAGCAAATTTATGCAAAGTCCCAAACAAAGTCACTATACTGCTATAAAACATATCTTGAGATATGTGAAGGGAACAACCCAGTATGGGCTAAAGTATCACAGGGGAGGCGATGGAAGACTTGTGGGATACAGTGACAGCAGTTACAACAGTGATTGTGAAGATAGAAGGGGAACCACTGGAGTAGCTTTCTACTACTCAGGAAATCTCATAACATGGGCTTCGCAGAAACAGAAAACAGTGGCACTCAGCTCATGTGAAGCTGAGTATATGACTGCAATTGCAGCAGCATGTCAAGGACTGTGGCTAAGAAATTTGTTCAATGAGCTGATGGGAAAGAAAGCACAGAAGGTGAAGCTGCTAATCGACAATCAATCCACCATTGCCCTCATAAAAAATCCAGTCTTCGATGGGAGGAGTAAGCATATAGACACCAAGTATCACTTCATCCGTATGTGTGTTGAAAGAGAACAGATCCATGTGGAACACGTAAGTGGTGATCAACAAAAGGCTGAGGTGTTGACCAAGGCAATGCCTCGTGTAAATTTTGCTGAGATGAGAGCACTCATCGGTGTGGAAGACCTGAAGCAGAAGAAAGTCAACATTGAGGGGGAGAAATGTTAGTCAATGTTTGACCAGGTTTACAGGAGGGCAAGAGCACGTGGGTGATTGGAACGTTAGAATAGGGACGTTGCTATTTTATCTCTTTTTCTGTTAATTAGCACTATTTATTAGTTATAGTTCAGCAAATCATTCATCAGTCGAAAATTCATTGTATAGCACCTTAATCATTAGGCTGCTAGTATTCTTCAGTCAATAAAGTAATCATTCGGCTGCCATTTCCAGTTTTACCCTTGTACCCCTGTTCTTGTTTATTGCTATATTGCTTGATCGCCAACAATTGGCTCCATAACCTTTGGAAGCCTCACCACTTAAAACATTGGAAAAGTGGTTAACAGTTTAACAAGAGGCAAACAAAATAAGATTCTCTATTATGCATTATGCTAGGCTGTAGTTCACACTCAGTGTAGTTTTAAACATCAGGTTTGTGAATCTCTTTTGCAGCACATCAGATGTGCTTTTTCCTTGAAACTATTCTGCTACTTGAGATACTATAGAAAGGAAATGTGATTCGTACATGAGAGAGAGAGAGAGAGAGATGAATAAAATAGTTACTTACACAGAACTACAATGGATTCCTCCCCTGATGGATTGTTATCCGAACATCAACCTGATCAGTCTGTAAATTACAAAAAATAGAAACTGTATAAGGATGGATATACTAAAAGGTAATTTGATTTAAAAAAAACCAAAGAGAGAGAGAGAGAGAGAGAGAGAGAGAGAGAGACACCATTCATGGAATTTGGATTTCCTGTTTTCCCAATTGAAGAAATCAAACCAGGTTTAATGCCTATATCTACTTTGTATATTCCTGTGTAATCGATTATCAATGCATTTCTGATGACAGTGTCCAAACAATCAGATGTGGAATACCCTGAAGCTTGTCCCATTCCATCTCTCATCACTTTTCCACCACTAAACACACACTCATCGCCATAAATTGCAAAATCTTTTTCAGCTTCAGCAAATAATTCGGTGTCACCAAGATGAATTTTGTCTCCAACTGTAGGGCCATACATATTAGCATATGCCTCATGTGCCATTTTGTAAGCTAGTGACAGGGATGATTCCAATACTGTTTTGACATTGGTATCAGTGACAGGGTTGTCTGCGATTGCATTACCTCCTCTAGTTAGTTACATGCCACCAATTTTTACAAGAGTGACAGATTTTGTATCCCCTAGCTGGAAAAGTAAACTTAAGTGCATATTTATTTAAAAAAAAATTAAATAGAATATAGTGTCTTGAGGTTAAGCATCTGATCTCAAATCTGGTAGTTGTTCCTGCGGATTTCAAAGTACTCCAAATGAACCTATATTGAGAAATTCTGCTCTTGTATCTTCAATTGATATAATTCCACCTGTTTCTGTCATTCCATATCTCTACCGAAATACTAAACAGATTTGATATGTGTATTTGAAATAGAGATAGTTTTTGGATTTTGGATAACTTACTTGTAACATCTTTGCTTGAGGAAAATTTTTGGAGCATTCATCCATGGTGTCCCTTCTTAATGGTGCTGCACCGGTCCTGATCTCCTGCAACGATGAAGTGTTGTACCTTCTGACAACTGCCGACTGTTTCACCAGTACCACCACAATAGGCGGTGCAGTGTAAAGGTGTGTTACCTTGTACCTCTATATTGCATCCAGAGTCATCTCCACCTCAAACCTTGCCATCACAATTATGGTGTTCCCTATCTGTAACTGTGCGTAGGTGAATGTGATCAATCCCATGATGTGGAAAAATGAGACCACACATAGAAACAAGCTTCTCCCTTCCTTGTAGAATTCTTTATGGGATGTCACCATTAACGTCGTCACAATGCTTCGATGAGTCAACACCACTCCTTTGCTCAACCCGGTTGTACCGGAAGAGTAAAGTATCGAGGCGACACCAGATTGAGAAACGGAGGGAAACAGAGCGCCATGGTTACACGATTTCTCTATCAAATCTGAGAAGTTTCCCAGATCAACTATCGACAGATTAAAGCCGTTGACCTTAACAGTTGGTCAACCGTGATAATCTGCTTAGGTTTTGAATTTCTGATTTGGTGGGAGAGTTCCTTAACGATGTATAGGGGATTAACAGTGGTGGCGATGGCGCCAATGGATGTAACGACGAGAAAGGCTACAGGGAAGAGGATGGAGTTCGGAAAGAAGATCAGAACGATATATTTAAGTGATGGAAATAGGTGAAGATAATGATTGATTGTTATTACGCTTTAAGTGAGATATGCAAATCCATGGGAGATCTCTGTGAAATCGCAGGTTGGGTTTTAAGTCAGAGAGAGAGAAAGGAAGATGAAGACCCTAGGCTTCTTTCTTGCTAATCGGAAGCGGCGGGGGTTTTAATTTTTCACATAGGTAGGGTTTTAATTTTTGGGGATTTCATTTCCCGCTCAAAACGCGTGTTTCATTAAAAAATATAAAGTGACACTTACATGACACACATTTTATGATAGGCGTCCTCAGTATTTCTTTTTTTTTTCTTTTCTGGCACTAATTTCAGTGCACGCACAAATGTGTTCCCTCTATCTTTCAAATTTTAGAAGAGATGACATTATTTTTAGGATGCATGCTTTTGCGTACCGTAAATCACTGTGTGTCATTATTTGCATGTCATTAAAGGGTTATTTTCTAGTAGTAATTTTTTTTTAGTGTGGCTCAAGGCGAAGTGTGGTGCAAGTAGAAGTACGAAGCAAGAAGGGATTATGGAGCAAGGGAGATGTTGGCACAAGAAGGGTTTGATGTTGCTCATGAAGGTTGTTGATGTGCCAAGAGGGAGATTTATAGGATACAATTTTAGGGTTGGATCAAGAAAGAGTAAGGCACAAGTAGAGTATAGTTTGAGTATGGTGCAAGAGAAGATGGTTAGTGTGGCCTAAGGAAACGTTTTGCGTAACTATGAATGGTGCAAGAAGGGTTCTTGTGGTGCAAGTAAAAATATATGGTTCAAGAAGGATCAAGCAAGGGGGAGTGGGTTGTTAGGCCAAGGCTTGTGAGGAGGAAGGGTTGGGCCAAGACCGAAGATACGCCATGTACGAAAGGGAAGGATGGCGCAGGAGGAAGGTAGCGCAAGAGGATGTTGGCACAAGAAGGTTATGATCACGTGCCAAGGAGAAGTTGTGAGATTGTGATCATGCTCCAAGAAGAAGTTTCGAGGCAGTGGCGGAGGCAGGATCAAAATAAAGGGGTATCCCAATTTAAGATCAAAATAAAGGGGTATCCCAATTTTTTTTAGGGTAACCTAATTTTTTTCCCAGGACTTGGGTTTCCCGGGTTTGGTTTCGGTTTTAAACCCAAATCTTAATAGAATCATTAACTAACCTCAAGTCTTGTTATATAAACATGAAGTTGAAATATATTTTGATACTTGAATCGATGTGGGACTCAAAGTAGATATCAAACAAAGCATGAGCATAACAGGTTTATATAATAGAAAAAAATGGCTGAGTTTACATGTGTTTAGCGATGTGGGATAGAATAGCTGGGAAAATAAAACAAAAATAAACAAAGAATATGTAAGAAGCAAGAATAGAACTCAAGACCTTTTCTTGAATAAGCCAACGCCTTAACCAGCAGATCAATTGTTTGTTTGTGTTTATAAGTGGAGGGATGCGTATATATATATATATATATATATATATATATATATATATATATATATATACATTACACCGATTTTTTTTGAGGGATACATAAAAAAAAATTACACTACCGAAGTTGCGCCTCTGTTTTGAGGCCGAGGTGATCACAATATGATTGTTGCACCAAGAGGTTATACGTAGGTGAAGTTGCTCTAAGCTTCAAGTGCGAAGTTGCGCAAAGTATTTTTTCGAGAAGAGAAGATGCTCCAAACCGAGGGTTGGACCAAGATGATTGTAAAAGGGAATGGAGTTTTGCCAAGGATTTTTTGCTCCAAGGTCTTATTCCCGAAATGGAGAAGTTGGGCCAAAGTAGGGTTTTATTTAGTAGTTGGTCGAAGGGATGAAGTTTTGAGAGTTTGAGAAACAAGAAAACAAGAATGATAAGTAGAAGTGAAATATTTATTGGTGGAGGTTTCTAGGGTTTCTCAGTGGGTCGAGATAGGCTTGCGTGAGCCAACTTGTGGGTATAGAAGGCATGGTTGACACTCAAGTATAAATAGGAGAATGTCAACTTAAGTCGTGAGCGAGAGAATGATGACTTCAGAACCAAGAAAGAAAAGGTGGCACATACATGGATCTTATCTTTGAGACATGCATGGCACCTAAGGAATGTTCATGGACAACTCGAGACGTGCATTCCCTACTTGAAATGTGCATGGCCTACTTGAAATGTGCATGGCCTACTTGAAATGTGCATGGTATACTTGTGATGTTCTATACGAATGTGATGCACTAAGTGCCTGAAGATGCTCCAATTAGTCCAAGTTGAATGAAGATGGTCCAAGATCCTTCAAGTTGGTAAAGTTGCTCCAATGTAATTCTAGTTGGTCCAAGTTAATGAAGTTGCTCCAAGAGAATCTAAGATACTCCAAGTTGAATGCAGTTGCTCCAAATTTGGTCCATGTACCTAGAGTTGTTCCATGTTGGTCCAAGTGTGTGAAGTTGCTCGAAGATGCTTGTAGTTTGTCAAAGATGGTTCACAAATGTCTTTTAAAGCTTTTGATCTTTTCATTCTTCATTATAAATGAGAATGCTCCACGAACCAATACAATCACATATGGTTTTCTTGAAGAGGATGGTGCACTTGTCATAAGATGCTCCACTTGGCTAACGATGTTCCATGATCAAGTAAGTGGCATTCTCTATCTAACTTAGCTGTTTTACGTAGATTCTAAGGCACAAGTTAAATAGAAAGTATGAAAATGCAAAATCTAAATAATTTAACTTTTACAGTGATGTGCGTTCATGTGGATAAAGAATCTAAGTAGGAAATGCTAAAATGTAGTGAAGTGTGTGCATGTAGAATAAATAATCATAAAGAAAAATTATAACTTAGAAAGATGACAAATTTAGAAACATTGTGGGTTATCTTGCTATTACTTACAGATTTTTCAATAAAATAAATTATGTGTATGATCCTTCACTTCGCATTGTATAGAATTTCCTTTGTTGGTTATTAATTTTGAACTCATTAACATCACACATAATATCCCATTTTGAACTCACCAATTATGTCTAACAGCAATGCATATATTTGTGTCTAAGCCAAGTTACTTCCCAAACCCTAAATACTGACAATCCTCATAAACATTCCCCACTTATTTTGTGAAACATTCACTTTTGGCATTCCTACCACCTATACCCTTATATTTACTCGTTCATTTCAAAAGTTATCGTCAAATTCCGATCGACACGACTTTAAAAGAAAAATACTATATACAATAACTGACCTAAGAATATAACTACACTTCTTTATATTTTTGTAAAACTCTT